>NW_026712370.1:408183-607905 GCF_030504385.1 Musca domestica
ATTTATTTTTTTTAAAATTTGTGATTGCTGCTACTGCAAGCAATCACGTCTTTATTGGTTAAGGTTCCGGACTACAAAGTGAATAATGAAATAAACTACCCTAACTTATACTTTGGATTCATGCACCCAGATGATACTGGACACCTGCTCGTGTTGGCGATGGAATGTTGCTGTCTGCCTGTTGGATGTTGTTGTCAGTGTTTCGGTGGGAACTGCAGTGTCAGCAAAATGACACGCTTATACTTTGGTTGATGAATTCTTTGGGTTGCTAATGTTGAATTTGAATATGTCTGGTGTTAACTCCTCCCCTCTTAAATACAATCGTCCCGATTGTTCAAAATGAATGAATATTGTAAATGCTGGATGTTTTAGTTTCTTTCGAAGTTGTAGGTAAATTTACTTCCGCAATCTCTATTTCATCTCCTGGGGCATCTTCGATTTTCAGATTATTATTTTCGGAGTTTTTTGCATATTTTCTTCTCAGTGATATTATTGTTATAGTTGTAAGGATTATTGCAGAAACACAACCGATGCCGACTGCTAAGGTACCTTTGGTTTCCATAGATCGTATTCGTTCGATGTTCTTTACGTTCAACTGTTTAAGCAGCTCCAATGATATTACTTCTTCTAATTTGTCTTTTGGACCTTTTGGTTGCAAAAGGCGGGAAGAGGTTTATTGGCACTTATTCCTCTTGAACTGTAACTGTGGCCATCGATTCTTATAGTGACGTTGAAATGTTTGATGAGATAAGTCCCGTTTAAAAAAATCTGCTCGTTGTCTACACTGATAGCGCCTTGATATTGGTTCAGCAAGAGCAAGTCCGATCCGATCTCTTCAATTGTTGGTATGTGTTCGTTGTTTATTTGGGTGCATTTCCCTACTCAACTTTTGAACAAATTAGTTATACAATTATCATTTCTTAATGAAATAAGCTTATCTCTATTACAAATTGTTATGTCGTAATTACTTTTACATTCTGTTTTTATTCCAAATAATTCTTTATTACATTCCAAAATTTTTTCGTATTCAATTTTATCAATTACATCTCCAGTTTTTATAGGTTTTATGAAATATACTTTACAAACTTCTTCTTGAGTTACAGGGATACTAAGGATGTACAAAATTTCTCGTTTATTTGTAACAATTTTTACGGATCCAAAAGTTAATAGTTCATCTATCGAATAAGTAGGAATATTATATTTTCAAAAACAGTGTTTATTTGATCGATTTCGATTTTAGAAAGCAGAAATGAATTGACGATATTAGCTTTAGCCCACTGTATTGCAAACTCTACGTTTTGTAACTCTTTTTCAATAAAATTAAGTTTTCTTTCGATTTTGGATACTACTTCATCGTTCCACCCTTCCCTTTTTATTATTTCATTCGTCTTATTAGTTATTTCGGTTATTCTTTCCGAAATTAATTGGTTTATTATCAGCTGTCTATTGTTATTTTCCAAAATATTGCCAATTTTCTGTTCTAGGATCTGAAAATCATGACTATCTGGACTGCCTGCAATCCACTTCCAAGCACTTCCTATGAAGTCTATCGATCTTTTCTTTCTGTGCGGCATCAGACGGTCTAATAGTCCATTGATGTCAATTAATTGTTGCTTCATAAATGGACGGAGAGGATGGTCTAGGTTCACGAATTTGTCTAGAATGTGTTCGGTTTCACGAGTGAGGTTTTCATACTGTTCAAGATCTATTGAATGAATTACTTTAAATGTCCCGTTCTGTTTCCTTGCTATTCCATTATGAATTGAAATGAGTCTTGCGTTCGAGTAGTCGAGGATGCTGAAGTCAGCCAGGGCGTTTCCAGGAAACAATCTGTAAAATTTAGGATTTTATTAATTTCTAATATGGCTTTTGTGAATAGCCCTTCCGCTTTCGGTCAAAACGGTGGTATTCCGGTTTTCCTTAACTATTTCCTCTTTGTAACGGTCGCTTAGTTTCGTTCCTAACCTTTTGTTGTTGCTTACATAAATTAATTGTCCGGGAATATAATCCTTAACTGGTCGTTTCTTTTTGTTATGATACGTCAAGTCGTTGGCCTGTTTCTGTCTGAGTTTGTCAACAATATTCCGTCTGGTAGTCTCTATGTCTTGTGGAGAAAAGTCAATTGTGCGTCCAAAATACAAATCAACAGGTCTTCTATTCACCGTGGAGTGAATCGAGTGATTGTATTCATTAACAGCCCTCTCCAGTAATTCCTCAAAATTCCTGGATGTTCCATCACTTTTCAAACATCTCATTATCTCAGCGAGGGTAGAATGAAAGCGTTCTATCTGTCCGTTAGCCTCGCTCCTGTAGGATGGGGTCGTAAAAATATTTATTCCTAATTCGTCCTTCATCATGAATAATATCGAACTGGAATTTAGAGACGGTTCGTTGTCCATTACCACATTCTTCGGAACTCCGTAAGAGAATAATAATTCCCTCAGTGGTCTTCTAATAGCCTCAGTAGATCTTCCGTCTAGTATTTTCACTTTAACGTACTTTGAGAATTTGTCAATGGAGGTCAGAACTAATTTCCTATCTGTAGAGAATATATCAATATGAATAGTATGACCTGGGTAATTTGGAATAGGCGTCTCACAAAGGTAAGGTTCATTGGGATGTCTCTCGTATTTGTTTTTCTTACACGTCGTGCACAGTTTTATAATTCGCTTTATTTTTCCCGACATCCCCGGAAAATAATAATTTTCCAAAATCTGTGTTTTGTTCTCTCTGTCGTTCCTATGGGCTCTATTGTGGGTATCAATAATTATTCTTTCCTGGTCATTTTCTGATAATATATCTTCTACTACCTTCTGAGTAAACCTGCATTTGTACTGGCTAAAATGGAGTGGATAAATGTTCTGAATTTTTCCCATTATTTGTTCGGGTGCCTTGATTCCGTTAATTACAGACGGGTTCAAATACCTCTTCAAGATTGTTTGAAGTTTTCGTTCGTCATAATGTGGTTCAGTAATTGTGTGTCGGTGGATGCTTGGGAAAACAACATTGAACTGGTACGTTGATGTGTCATCCACACTTATGAGAAGCTGGTTCTTGAAAACATTAATGGGTGACTCAACACTGGGTATAAGGGTCTCTGGTGAGCTCTCCGCACTATGCTGTGTGGGAGTCAGTGAATTAATCGGAGTAATAGCATTATTGTCCTTCTGTACCGTTCTAGACAGAGCATCTGCTACGACATTCTGTCTTCCGGGTTTGTACCGCAATTCGTAATTATATTCCTCCAGAGTACATTTCCAGCGTTTCATCTTCGCATTGCTATTTTTGTTACTAATGGCGTAAGTGAGGGGTTGGTGGTCGGTATAAATTATAACTTTCTTCGATCCGTATAGATAATTCCTCAAGGTAGTGAGGGCCCATATGATGGCCAACATTTCCCTCTCATTTGTGGCGTAATGCTCCTCTGTTTCATCCAGAGTTCTTGAAATGAATGCAATTGGTCTTCCCTTTTGACTCAACACTGCTCCAAGAGCGACACTGGAGGCATCCGTCGTTAGGTCAAAATCTTCTCTGAAATCTGGATACGCAAGTATCACATCGTTTGAAACCAATGCATTTCTTAGCTCGTTGAAAGCTTCTACGGCGGAAACATCTAATGTCACCGGAATTTGACTGGAAGCTGTCTTTGGAATTCTGCCTTCCTCCCCTCTGAGGAGCGATGTTAGCGCCTTTGCTACATCGGCATATCCCCTTACGAACCTTCGATAGTAGCCCGAGAGGCCAAGGATAGAACGAAGTTCCTTAAGTGTCTTAGGAATCGGGAAATTAAGAATGGCTTCCACTTTCTTTGGGTTGGTTTTTATACCATCCCTCGACACAATAAATCCCAAAAATTCCACTTCTTGTTTAAAGAATGAACACTTGTCCAACTGGATCTTCATATTAGCGGACTCTAGTGTTTGGAAACTTTCTTTATGTTCTCGGCGTGTGACTTCTCGTCCTTGCCAAAGATGATAATATCATCGATGTAAACAAAACAGATTTTTCCAATCAATTCTCTGAGTATATCGTCCAGCGTTCGCTGAAATATTGCTGGCGCGTTCCTCAGGCCAAATGACAGTCTCGTGAACTCGTACTTGCCATTGTTGATTGAGAATGCGGTTTTCTGTCTATCCTCCTCCCGTAGGGGTATTTGATGGAAACCGCTTTTAAGATCAATGACCGTAAAATATTGATTCCCCCCTAGGTTAGATAGGACTTCCGTCACCTCGGGAATCGGATATTTATCCGGTATGGTGACGGCGTTGAGCTTTCTAAAGTCAACGACCAAACGATATTTTTTTCGACCAGAACTGTCCTCCTTTTTGGGCACTACCCAAATAGGGGAGTTGTACGGGGATCTGGATGGTCTTATGATGCCATCCCGAAGGAGACGACGAATCTCTTCCTCCACGACATCTTTTAATGCCATTGGGTAAGGATAACTTCGCGTATAGATCGGAGATTCGTTTTCAGTTCGGATTTCTCCAACCACAACAGAGGTGTAGGTTAATCTCTCATCCGGATCTGAGAACAGGTTCCGGTGCTGCCTTGCAATATTATTGAGAGAACTCCTCTGACTTAATGATAGATGATCAGCCTCCAGCTCCAGACTATTAACATTCTGGGATATTCTCTGTCTAATGGCAATTTTCTTGCCACCTCTTACTTGGAAATAATCTTCGGAAGTATGAATTACTGCCGATAATTCCTTCAAGCTGTCATTCCCCAAAATCCCGTCGAAAGATACCAAACCAGGTAGAAGGAAGAATTTTAGTGGGACGTCATTGACGCCGAACATGTTAAGAAGAGTGTGGTGTGAAACTTCCACATCGCCGCCTACAGATTTTACGCTAAACCTATTGTCATTCAACTTGGGTCTCAGGACCAAAGTTGGTCTTATATAATTTTTACTGCTTCCTGTATCCAATAAAAAGTCTAATGTCTTCCCGTCCCTCGTTTTGACTTGAAAGTATGGCAACGAGGAACAGTTTAATCTAAAAAATTCATATCTATGAAGTTGGCTGGAATGTCATCGGGGTTACGTTCCTGGTAATCGTCCGGTATTATATCCTGTTGTCCGTAATTCCCTGTGTCATTTTCGTCTACTGGCTGATAGTCACTGTTGTCTCGGTAATCGTCGATATTTGGGGATTGGTTCTCAATATCTGGGTATTGATTATCCACGTTTACATGAAAATTACGCTGAATCTTATTCATAGGAGTCTGTACCGAAAACTGGGCAGGTCTTTTAAAATTCTGGTTCTGTTGGGGTCTTACTTGTATTGACCTGTCAATATCCATGGGTTCTGGCTAACTCTGGTTATTGTAAAATTGTGAGGGAAATTGCCTAAATTGGTTCTGAGGAAAATTCTGGATTCCCGTACAAGGACGAGTGATTTGGTGTCCTCCCATCTGAATTCGTTGAAAGAATTGCTGAGGACGATGAGCAAATGGTTGTCCCCCAAACTGAGGACGCTGATTCTGCATATTCAAATTGTTCGGAAATGGAAAAGCTGGGGATACTCTAGGCCTATGAGTCGGAATATTTGCCAATTCTGGGTAAAATTTCGAACCAGTTGACATCCTCAATGGTTCCTGTCTATGGCCTCCCTTCTGGGCATAATCTCTCCGAAATGCCATATTGTCTAGCTTCAAACAAAGATGTAGAGCCTCTGGTAGAGATGTAGGACCCTTGACACTGAGCAGCCTAGGAAGGTCGCCGTTCAGGCCTCTTATGAAGGTATCAAGTGCCTTCTCTCGATATGTATTCGTCATGGCTCTGAGACTACCGTCGTCCAATTCCAGGCAGGAAACCTTATCCAAAATTAGAGATAGTGTTTGATAGACGTCCTGATAGAACTCTGTGACACCTCTGTGCCCCTGACACAAAACATTCATTTGGTACTCTAGTGTACCTATATCTCGTTTATCCGCGTAGTGCACCATCAGACATTTGCGTATTTTGGCCCAATCCAATGGAGTCCTATAGGATTCTAAAGCAGTATCGGCCTCACCTATAATTTTCGTACGAATTGTATGCAAAATTGCGTAGTATTTCCCGGTACCACGAAGTGATGAGTATAAATCAATCACCCTTTCGACTGATTTCCTCCAAGAGCTGAATTCTCCGGGTTTTCCCGAAAATTCCCTCAAGGATTTCACTATATCTGGAACTTTGTCCAGTTCCTCCAGTCTCGAGGAGACTGTTCCTACCGGTATGTCACTACCATCATCAAACGTTTCGTCTCGTCCGGCCAAAAGGTTTGTAATCATTCGTGTGATTTCATTTCTTTGTCTGTCCGTGAGTGCTGAACTACCTGATGTAAGGGTGTTTGCCCTTGTTTGAGTCTCCATGTTATTTGAAGATGGATTTATCGTAATTCTATTTAATTTTGCGGCAATATCATCCACTGATTCTAACATTTTTTCTCTTTATCAAAAGGAAAGGTGGAGCTATCAAAGTTACGTTATTTATCAGTATTGGGAACAAAAAAAATTTCATAGGTAACAAATAACTATAACTATAAAATGTTAGGAACTAAATTTGTTCTTAATTTGAATTCTTAAAGTTATTCTTACAATAGCAGCATCATTAGAGTCTGGAGTAGCATCCTTCTAGTACAGATGAGATGAGATGAGATGAGATGATCGTTTTTCTTAGTCCTTTCAAAGTTTTCAAAGTTTTGTTGTGTCCGATTTTTTTCACTTTTATTTATAAATTGTTAAAATATTTAATATTGTTCAAACAATTTTTTTATTTTAATTTTTATTTCTGTCTTAACTTTATTTTTATTTATATTCATTCAAACTTATTTAAATTGCTTTATTTTTTATCTCTTTTTTTTTATAATTTCTCACAATTGTTTCTCTTTTATTTCTCACTTCATTTAATTTACTTTGCATTTAAGTTTTCACAAGTTTATTTTTTTTAAGTTTTCATTTTGTAATTATCATTTTAATTTCCTTTATTTTGATACTTTTTTTTTATTTTTTTTTTTAAATTCTCACTTTTTATTTAATTTAATTTACTTTGTTTTTTAATTTTTCAGGAGTTTTTTTTATTTTCTTTAATAGTTTTTCATTTTTCACAATTCTTGTATCAATGTTTTTATTTTACTTTCACTTTTTTTTAAAATTTTTATTTCTAAACTACCGTAATCTAGTGATCCGCGTCGCGGGCTTTAGGGGCTGTAACATAACGTTACGTCCTTTTCACAATTAAGTTACTGGGGCGCAACCTGAAGGCTTGACTTTTGTCGGAAATCCTTTCTTCGGGTTTCGAGTACCTGTTTAAAAACAGGTCCCTGCTCTCGGGCGCCAATTAATTCAATGTTAATTTATTTATTTTTTTAAAAATTTGTGATTGCTGCTTACTGCAAGCAATCACGTCTTTATTGGTTAAGGTTCCGGACTACAAAGTGAATAATGAAATAAAACTACCCTAACTTATACTTTGGATTCATGCACCCAGATGATACTGGACACCTGCTCGTGTTGGCGATGGAATGTTGCTGTCTGCCTGTTGGATGTTGTTGTCAGTGTTTCGGTGGGAACTGCAGTGTCAGCAAAATGACACGCTTATACTTTGGTTGATGAATTCTTTGGGTTGCTAATGTTGAATTTGAATATGTCTGGTGTTAACTTATATATTCTTGATCGGAATAAAGTTCTATGTCGATTTAGCGTTGTACTTCCGTCTGTCCGTATGCGGAAATCACTCCGGCTTCCGAATGAAATTATGTAGATTGATAAAATTTTACACAAATGTGTATTATGTCTGCAGGACTTTTCGTATTGAAAATGGGCCATGTAGGTCCACCTCATGGTATAGCCCCCATATAATTGTACCTCCCTTTTTGGTATTTTGGTGATTTATGAGACATTATTCACCGGAAATGTTTCAAACTTGGTATTTGAAGTTCGTAATAGATAGTTCAACCTAAGACAGAAAATTGACGTGTACCTCTTCGTATAGCCTCCATATAACCGTACTTCCCGATATTCGGTATTTTGATGATTTTAGAAACATTATTCACCGCAATTTTTTCAAATTTGGTTTTTGAAGTTTGTAATGGATACTACAGCCTAAGACAGAAAATTTTCTGTGCATTTTCGTATAGCAACAATATAACGGTACCTCCCCTACATTATTAACCGATTTTATAGTATTTGAATATTTTGATGGGTTATGATAAAAATTGCCTATGCAGGTCCACGTCGTCGTATAGACCCTAATATAACGGCTACATTCGGTATTTTTAAGATTTAAACAGAAGTTTTAACGGATTTTATTTTTTAAATGGCCAAGTTCGTTCCAAATGCTGGAGGGGATTCAAAGATCGGGCCGGCCGAATTTATGGCTTTTCTGATTTTTCTACATTTTGTAAAGTGTTTTTGATTGTGTTTTCAAAATTAATTGTAGTAGTTTTTCTGGATCTTCAAAATCCAGAATATTCGCATTAGTACTATCAGGACTGCTGAAACGGATCATTTAAGAATATTTCTGCGGAGATTAAATTGTTTTTGCAAGGACTATCAGGAATGCTAAAATCGATTTTTAAAATATGATTTTTAGGAATATTTTTCAAGGACTATCAGGATTGCTTTAATAATTTTTTAAGAATAAATCTGATTTTTAAAAATGTTTATCAGACCTAAGCTAAGAATATTTTTCCAACGTCTAATGCTGTTTTTTTATGAATGTTTGTTTTTAAGGACTATCAGGATTGTTAAAGTGGATATTTTTTAGAATATATAAGGGCTATCTAAGCTGCCAAAAAATAATTTTTTAAAAATATTTTTTAAAAAACCGCATTGGATTTTTAAAAAATCTTTTTGCAAAGACTCTCTTTTCTAGTAAGAATTTTTTTAAAGAGATTTTTTTTAAATATTTTTACAAGGACTTAATCTATTTTTTAAGAGCTACTAACGTGGATTATAAAAGAATTTTTGAAAGACCATCAGACCTGCTAACATAATTTTTTACGATATTTTAGCATAAACTACAAGGGATATAACGTGGATTTTTTCGAAGGTTTTTTTTAGAATATTTTATTTTCTGCATTAAATTAGCTTCTAACGTGGACATTTTGGAACATTTCAAGAACTCAGAAGTCTAAAATTTTACACACATGTTTATTTTTCCAGCAGGCAGGTTAAGTTCGTAAATTGGCCATGTAGGTCCACGTTTTCATATAGCCCCCATACCTCCCGATATTCGGTATTTTGATGATTTTAGCGACATTATTCACCGGAATTGTTTTAAATTTGGTATTTGAAGTTCGTAATGGGTACTACAGCCTAAGACAGAAAATTGTCTGTGTAGGTCCATATAACGGTATCTCCCTATATTCAGTATTTTGATGATTTTAGCGTCATTATTCACCGGAATTGTTTCAAATTACGTAGTTAGAATACGTAATGGGTACTACAGTCTGTGAGAAAAAATTGTCTATGCAGGTCTAAGTCTTCGTATAGCCCCACATACAAGTACCTTCCTATATTCGGTATTTTCACGATTTTAGGTACAATACCCACCGAAATTGTTTGAAATGTCGTATTTGAAGTTTGTAATGAATGCTACAGCCTGTAACAGAAAAGTGTCTATGCAGGTCCAGGTCTCTGAATAGTTCCGATATAACGGTACCTACCTATATACGGTATTTTGATGATTTCAGCTACATCACTCACCGTTTATTTCAAGTTTCGCATTTGAATATGGTAATGGCTTGTGACAAACAATGCCTATGTAGGTCCATGTCGTATAGACCCCAATATAACGGCTATATTCGGTATTTTTGGGATTTTAATAGAATTTTTAACGAATTTTATTTTTTGAAATCTACCAAATTCGTTCCAAATGGTGGAGGATATTACGGGGTATACAACTTTTTAACTTGTTAGTAGTTTATTGTGTACCAAATATATAACATCAGGCCAAATTGGATGGATTTTTACAGATCCAACCGAATTTTTTATTTAATGAAACTTATGCACTTGTTATTTGGTACTAGAGGTTTAAATGCCTACCTCAAATTTAGTGAAAATCGATTCAGAGTTGAATATTCGTTACGTATATTATTTCCCTCTGATTCCAAATTAGAACTGCTCTAAAGCCAAAATAAACATTCAAAGAAGCTTTATAGTTCTCATGGCCTACTTCAAGTATATTCCAATATAAACGTTTATTTGTTACGAGTAGGTCTACTAAATATGCATAGTGGTGTAGGGTATCATATATACGGCTTCGCCCGACTTTTGACCTTTGGTTTCCTTTGCGTATATTAGAGTGTTTTTTTCATTTTCCACGTCGGTATTTCGTTGTCATATGCTTTTGAAAGTTTAGCATAAATACCATTTAAAACACTTCAATTATAATGCAGTCCATTTGCAGTGACCCTGCTGCCATCGCAACCGTCTGTCTGGCTCTCATCTATAAAAAAAATTGTTTAAAATGAATTTATATCCTTTTTCCCATTAAGCAGAAGTCCAAGCGGAATAAGTGAATAAACCAAATGCATGACTGACTAAATAACGGACATCATCATTCTCATTCTCATCATCATCAACATCATCTTCAATAGCGGCTTCATCATCCTCGACCTCGTCGTCATTATTATTATCCAACCACCCAACCATCCAACAGCAGCATTGCAAACATCAAAAGATGTGCGAAAAGCATAAACATGCCAAAGTGTACTTGAATCTTTACAGCAATTTACGACAAGCATCACAGTACCGAAGAACAGAGAAAAAAGGCAGCAACAACACAGATTTTTAAATATTAAGAGGAGCTGTTGAAATACAAAACAAGAAAATGTTCGACGGGGTCCAACCCAAAAAAAAAAAATCAAATAAATTAAAATGTTATAAAAAAAATCCACAAAAAAAATAATTCTGGCACTCACTTGCTCTCTTCTACTTTTTTTGCGGCTATTGGCGTGAATTTATTCGCACTGGAATTGGTCAACAACAGACATGGTTTGCTGTGGCATCGATGGACCTTTTCAAAGATTAACGAATACCGTAATTGGTCCAAAGTTTTATATGGTATGTGTCTGTGTGTGTATGCTCTGGCACAAATAGAATTCGGAAATAATGAAAAACAAGGTATGCATATGAACTCTCTTTAAAAGGTTCTACAGTGTCACATATATTTGGCGGCCCTTTTTATCATTTACGAAAACTTAATGATCATTTGCTTTAACAGAGAATGGGAGGGTAAACAATTTTTGGTAGTAAAACAGGTTGAGTGTCAAATGGGATCTTATGTAGGAGATATTATAAAAAGGGCAAAAGTTGAAAGGGGTCGACTGCATGATACCCTACCCCCTATGCATATTCAGTGGAGTCACCCGTAACAAATAGGCATCTACATTAGGCATTTATGCAAAGTACAGGGTGATATAAAAAAATGCAACAAAGTCAAATGCCATCATTTTATTTATTTATTTTTTTTTTTTGAATGAAAGCAAAAAATATCGGAAATATTATCAAATTTTACAATAATTTTAGATTTATTTGAATTGGCCACTTTTAGCACGAATTATGGTCTTCAAGCGGCCAATGAAAACGTCACACGCTGCCCGAATGTTGCTCTTCGGTATTTTGGCCCATTCCCGGCAAAGCACTTGCTTGAGACGATGGACACTTTGGTATTTTCTTAATGCCAATCATGCTTTCCAAAATATTCCAGAAACAATAGTCAAACGGATTGGTTTCCAGAGATTTTGTTGACCATCGTGCTCTGGAAATAAAGCGAAGAACCTCATTTTTAAACCGTTCTTCGGTGGCGCGTGCAGAGTGCGATGGTGCTGAGTCCTGTTGGAATGTCCAAGGTCTGCGGCCAACATGTTTGCGTACCCAAGACTTTAATACACCCTCCAGATTATTTTAGCGATAATATTCGGCATTTAATCTGATGCCACGGTCGATTAATACGAGCGGAGAGCGACGATTGGTTGTTATAGCAGCCCACATCATCACCATGGCCGGCGCTTGAGTTCTGGTTGCCAACCGAAGGTGCACATTTTTAGCTGACCTGACGTCTTTGGCAAGTAAACACGATAATTTTTTTTTTTTTTTAAACTGCTGAATAACGAATGTTTTCTCATCGGAGAAAACCAAATTCGGCAGTTCACCATTTTCGGCCATGCGAAGCAACTCTTGAGCTCTTTTGAGTCTATTTTCTTTCTGTTGCGGTGTAAGTTCTTGTACTTTTTGGAATTTCAATGGCTTTACCCCGAGCTCATTTTTCAATATTTGCCAAATGGAATATTGCGATATGTTTAGCTTACGAGCCATTTTTCGCCCACTGCGAAGCGGGTTTCGATCAAGTCGCTTCTTTACTTTTCGAACCATTTCTGCTGATGTTGCGGTTTTCTTCTGTCCACTTCCTTGACGTCGGGCTACGCTACCCGTATCACGGTAACGAGCGATTGTACGAGACACAAAAGATGGAGTGCTCTAACAATAGCCACTTGTGGTTTTCCAGCCAAATATAAAGAAATCACATTATCACGCTTGACTTCCATCACGAATAACATTGTTTCTGGAAAATTCTCAACAAAATGATTTTGTACGCTTGTAAACAATATAATGAGCTGTCACTGGAATAATTTTAACAGATGTCGGACGAGTGGCTTAGAAATTACAGCAGCCTGAAGTTGATTGCGGATTTTTCATCTCTCCCTGTATATCATATCGACTATGCAATGTCTTTGAATGCATATTATGGCTTTTTAACAGTTATAATTTGAAATTCGAAGAAACTATATTGTAACCGATTTTCACCTCAAGTCTGATAATCTTCGAAAAAATTTTTTTTTGAAATCCACGTTAGCAAATCTCATATTCCATTTTTTTATATTTGAGTTTTTTTTAAATTCATGTTAGAAAAACTCATATTCCCTATTTTTTTTAAATCCACGGTTTTTTTTTAAATCACGTTGGAGCATCCGTTGAAAGCTCCGATATCCTCGAAAAAATATTTTTAAGCAATCTACGTATCTGGTATCTCTGCCAATCCTTGAAAAATATGGCTATAAATTGCTTGTACAGGGTAGTCCATATTCGACGGACCCATCTGGCAACGCCATAACTTTTGACTGAGTTGTCACATTAATGACATACCGCGTTTGAAGCGTCAGTCCAAGCAGATTTTTACCTGAACCAATACACGCCACGTGAGCGCTCTGAAATAGTTGAAATTTACATTCAACAGAAGAAGTCAATTGTGAAAACTCAACGTGCTTTTAAAACATTAAACAAGTAAAAAAGCTGTAAGTTCGGCCGGGCCGAACTTTTAATACCCTCCACCATTTGGTATAAATTTGGCAATTACCAAAAAAAAATAAATAAATAAAATAAAAAAAATCCTTTAAAAATTCTGTTAAAATCTTAAAAATACCGAATGTCTATACGACGACGTATACCTGCATAGGCAACTTTTGTCATAAGTTATTACAACATTTAAATGCGAAACTTGAAGAAAAATTTGTTTATAATGTAGCTAAAATCATCAAAATACCGAATATAGGGGGTACCGTTATATGGGGGCTATACGAAGACGTGGATCTGCACAGACAATTTTCTGGCATGGGCTGAAGTATCCACTACGAACTTCAAATGCGAAATTTAAAACAATCCCGGTAAATAATGTCGCTAAAATCATCAAAATACCGAATATCGGGGGGTACCATTATATGGGGGCTATACGAAGACGTGGACCTGCACAGATAATTTTCTGTCTTAGGCTGTAGTATCCATTACGAACTTCAAATGCCAAATTTGAAACAATTCCGATGAATAATGTCGCAAAAATCATCAAAATACCGAATATCGAGAGGTACCGTTATATGGGGGCTATATGAAAACTTGGACCTACATGACCCATTTACGAACTTAACCTGCCAACTGGCAAAATATACATGTGTGCAAAATTTTAGCCTTCTATCTCAATTTGTTCGAAAGATAGCGTGATTACAACAGACAGACAGACAGACAGACAGACGGACAGACACACAGACAGACAGACGGACATGGCTAAATCGTCTTAGAATTTTACGCTGATCAAGAATATATATACTTTGTTGGGTCTGACGTGAGTATTTCGAGGAGTTACAAACGGAATGACAAAATTAATATACCCTCCATAGTATGGTGGAGGGTATAAAAATGTGAGAATTACGCCTTCTAAGAACGCCATTAACCGTTTATACGAAAAATTCGACTGGTAAGGCTCTTTCTAATCCGAAGAGGCCATATAAAAGTCGAACAAGGCGATCGGCCGAGAATATCGCTGCCGTACGAGCCAGTGTTGAGAGGTCCCCAAGAACATCCCAAAAACGCCGTTCTCAGCAGTTGGGCATTTCTCAGACCACTTTACAACGGATTATTCGCATTGATTTGCATTTGTTTCCGTACAAAATTCAATTGACGCAAAGAATGTTGCCTGCGGACAAGCCTCGTCGATTGGAATGGGCCCAAAGAGTCATGGGTCCGTCGAATATGGGCAACCCTGTACTTCTAAATATTTTAAAAAATTAAGGACCCCAAAAACCTAACGTCAATATATCTTATAGTCCTTGGCTTCAACATACCGTGATTATGGGGACCTTGAGAAGATATGAAATATAAATTTTTCGTTGTACTCCCTGACCCACCCTTTAAGTTTTTGTTACATGTGTAACTTCTTAAGATTCGCGAAACCCCTCCATTTCCCATTCTTACTACACCAACCCCCACTGTCACCCCTTTACATTCGAGTACGAAATAATTAAACTTGATTTTCGAAAGGAGCGAGAGAAATAAAAAAACACAATTCAATAAAAAAAACAACAACCCAGCTACGGCACAAGATTCATTTAAAACGTAATCGAATATCATCCAATGTTGCATAAATTGCAAACTGGACTCAATGGCAGTGGGAATTCTGCAGCTGATTGAGTAAAAGTGTCAGTGAGCAGCAAGTGAATGAATTGTAAATCAGAACAGCTCCATACATATATGTGTGAGAGTGCGAAGTGTTTGTGGGCATGGGAAAGGATAAATGGACGAATGGCAGCCCAGTGAACAACACATAAAGCACACAGTTGATGGTCATAAGCGTGAGGTGATGACACCATTCTTTAGCAGTTATTTTCAAATGAAAATTCAGGGACACTAAAGCGCCAGCACCACATTTTTAATTGATACCAGAAGCAACAAAAACAAAAAAAAAAATCGAGAGAGAAAAAAACACAACACATAAATGATAGAGCCAGAGAACCATACGCACAGGAAGAAATTCAAAATACAATAACAGCGGCAAAAGCAACAAAAAAAAAAAATACTCGACACCAATCCAACAGAGTTTAAATGAAAATTTATGGGTGGCAATGGTTGGCCGATCTCTGCGCTCCCCGTTGAGCCTACACCCAACTACCCCACATATTTGCAATGCTTTTAGCGAACATGGTAATGGTATTGGGGTGGAAGATGGTGCTGCTGGTGAGAGACACACAAAAAAGGCCACTTCATAAATAAAAATGTATTTAAATTTAATTGTCAGCTTCAATTAAAATTGATTTTGGCCATGTTGTCGGCCTCCGGTCATGGTTCGGCACTCCACGAAGCCTCCATTCGCCGCCCAATCACTTGAATGTGTTATTAAAGTGTTCTGCGAATAATGGCTACGTGAAATTGGTGGCGCCTTTCTCAAATAAATTAACGTTACATTCTGTTATCATCGTTGTTGTTGTTTTTGTTGTTTTTATTATGACGCCATCATACCAAGCAGTCCTTTACATTTATTTTGTTATTTATGAATTTTAACTATTTTCCCTGAATAGGGGACATGATTTTCCAGAAAAAATATTTTATTTGGAAACGTTTATTTTTATTTCTTTCTTATTATGAAGATGATGCGGTGCTACGCCCTTACAATTTTTATTTTTAGTTCGGTCAGGAAAAATCCCATAAAATAACACGCTTTACATTTAACTTTTGGGGTAGCAATTTTTCAGGAGATACTAAGGATCTTTATGGAAGGACACAAACTTTGAAGACCAATTGAAAATATATGTGGAAGGGACCATTAAGTGAAAAATTATATTTAGAAGAATGCTTAATGAAAAGGATTTCGTTTGATACTACTGTCCTTTCTGTGGCTAAAAGTTTATTTTCACTCAAAAAAAAAAAAAAAATAGAAAATAAAAAAATTAAACAAATTATAAAATATCAGCTTCATTCCAACCGCCAATGACCGTGTATTTAATGCAATTTAAATTAGAAAATTACCGAATGCTCCTCCGATAAAAAGGTAATGTGCCAATTTTAGATTATAAGTCAGGCTAGAGCTTTTAACTCGGACTTTTTAAAGCTTTTCACGCGAACTTTTTTAGTAACAGCTACATACGATTTTTATTCCCTCCACCATGCTTTGGAGGGTATATTAATTTTGTCATTCCGTTTGTAACTGCTCGAAATATTCATGTCAGACCCAACAAAGTATATATATTCTTGATCAGCGTAAAATTCTAAGACGATTTAGCCATGTCCGTCTGTCTGTCTGTTGTAATCACGCTATCTTTCGAACAAATTGAGATAGAGGGATAAAATTTTGCATACATGTATATTTTGCCAGTAGGCAGGTTAAGTTCGTAAATGGGCCCTGTAGGTCCAAGTTATCATATAGCCCCCATATAACGGTAACTCCCGATATTTGGTATTTTGATGATTTTAGCTACATTATTCACCGGAATTGTTTCAAATTTGGCATTTGAAGTTCGTAATGGATACTACAGCCTGAGACAAAAAATTATCTGTGCAGGTCCACGTCTTCGTATAACCCCCATATAACGGTATGACAAAAGTTGCCTATGCAGGTCCACGTCGTCGTATAAGTATTCGGTATTTCTAAGATTTTAACAGAATTTTTAACGGATTTTATTTATTTATTTATTTATTTATTTTTTTTTTTGGAAATTGCCAAATTTATACCAAATGGTGGAGGGTATTACAAGTTCGGCCCGGCCGAACTTACAGCTTTTTTATTTTTATTTCTGCTAATCCGGTTCTAACTAGAAGACTTAAAATCTTCTCAGGCTATATCCAAAGATCTTCTGGAGTGAGTGAGTAGTTTGACAAGGAAATCATCGAGGTGTTGCGTATTCTGCAGGCCTGTATTACACGTTTCGCACATCTTCGTCAATTCGTGCCCAACATTCGTCGTCGTCTGTCCATGTCCGTCCGTCTGTCCATGTATTTTTGTAAACAAAGTACAGTTCGCATTTATTGTCCTATCCAGATGAAATTTTGTACGAATCATTTGCTTGGCTCAGGGACGAACCCTATTGAAATTGGAGATAATCGGTTAAATATTAGATATAACTCCCATATATATCTTCGACCGATTTGCCTTCTATTGTGCACCAAACGTGTAATATCAGCCCGAATAGTTTGCACATACAACCAAATTAGGCCGGAAAATAAATATGCCAAATTTGATCGATATCGGTTCAGATATAGCTCTAGCTCCCATATATATTGTTCATCCGATTTGTTATTTTTGTCCTCCGCAGCCGTAATATGTACTCTGTAACAACAATATTTGGGGACATATATCAAATGCAGCTCAGAAATACCTTTGCTAAATTTTATCGAGATCGCTTCAGATTTGGATATAGCTCCCATATATAACTTCGTCCGATTTACATCTGATTGTGCACCAAACGTCTAATATTTGTCCAAATGAGATGAAATTTGACACAGACGACCGAATTGAGTCTAGAAGCTAGTATGCCAAATTTGGTGAAGATCGGTTCAGATATAGCTATAGCTCTCATATATATTGTTCATCCGATTTGTTGTATTTGTTACCCACAGCCGTAATACGCATTCCGTAACAACGATATTCAGGGAAATATATCAAATACAGCTCAGAAATATATTTGCCAAATGTTATCGAGATCGGTTCAGACTTAGATATAGCTCCCATATATATTGTTCATCCGATTTTTTACATTTGTTACCCACAGCCGTAATATGCACTCCGTAACAACGATATTCAGGGAAATATATTAAATACAGCTCTGAAATATCGTTGTCAAATTTTATCGAGATCGGTTCCGATTCGGATATAGCTCCAATATATATCTTTATCCGATATCAAATTAATTGTGCACCAAATGGGCAATACAAGTCCGAATTTAAAAAATACAAATAAATGCTTCGGCATATTTAGTCCTTTGAACATTAAATTACAATTATAATCATAGCGTGTATTGAATTCTCCCATAAAAACTTGTAATTGTTATGCGGAGATCTAGTCGGCCCCGTGGGGGCCGCCATAACAGCGGATGGTCGTTCTCCGCTCGTATTAATCGACCAGAGTAAATGCCGAATATTATCGCGAAAATATTCATTCATTCATTTACCGATACCAATCGGGACACCAATCCGTTGGAATATTGTGTCTGGAGTATTTTGGAAAGCAAAAAAAAAAAAAAAAAATACCAAAGTGTTGATCACCTCAAGCAAACGCTTCGCCGGGAATGGGCCAAAATACCGCAGAGCAACATTCGGGCAGCATGTGACGGTTTCATTGGCCGCTTGAAGGACATAATTCGTGCCAAGGGTGACCAATTCGAGCAAATCTAAACGTATTCTATAATTTGATGCTTTTTCCTACATTTTTTGCTTTCATTCAATAGAATTAAAAAAAAAAAATTATGCCGTTTGACTTTGTTGTAGTTTTTTATGTAGGTCCACGCTTTCGTAGAGCCCTTATATAACGATACCCGATATTCGGTACTTTGATAATCCTAGTCAGTTTACCCACGAAATTGTTTCAAATGTATACCACATTAAGAAGGTTTAGTAGATTACAATCCTTGAAGTATAAAATTGCCGATATAGGTTCCTGTTTGGTATGGCCCCCATATAACGGCCTCCCCCACTTTATGGTATTTTGAAGTTTAAAGTTGAACACTTTTGAATTCGGATAATTTTATAAAAAATTATTTTCTTTACCCAATGGTGGTGGGTATTAATTCGATGCTGACGAACTTAATGTTTTTTTTTTTTTACTTTTTTTAATATATTTATTATTGAAGTCATACTATGCAATGTTATTTGGTACTAGAGGTTTGAAGTTTCCGTCAAATTTGTTGATTATCGATTCAGAGAGCCACGATACGCATTCAAATACGGTCTATAGTTGGTATGATCTACTTCATATAAATTCCCAGTATAAACTTCTTGTTACTAGAGCTCTTCTAAAAACGCATTTTTTATAGGGTACTATATTGTGGACCCCGCCCGACTTTTACATTTTTCTTCCTGTTTTTTTTTGTGTTGACCAGTGTAATCGAACAAAATTGTTCCTTAATTATTTTCTTTTCTTGCACAGTGTAATTCAGCTTAATATGGCTATAAATTCACTTTTGTCAATCGATTTTGCCTAAAACACAGAAAAAAAAAATTCTTTATGTTCCCATGCCCCGGAGGCTTTGTCATCATCTGAACACAGTCATTGTGGCACCGCAAGAAAAACATCATTCCTTTTTCAGTTGCTGTCAAAAGAAACAGGAAGTTTTTGAAAAGTTTCCACATTTACCACACATGTGTTATGGTATTATTAACCAAAAAAGAAAAAAAAAAAGTGCCTTTGATTAGTCACCACCACCCTCACTCTGAGCTCAATGGAGAACAAAAGAATCCGTCCGGTGGATGCGTAACAATGTTGAGTAAATTTAAGTACCCACATTGGCCCCGAAAAAAAAAGAATGGCAGAGGTGTCATTGTTGATGTTGTTACACTTATTATTTGTGATTTTGTGTTCATTCCCATCTTCATCTTTGTCTTCTTCTCTGGGAGCGTTAAGTGGTGGCCTGACTGCCTCCGTCTTTAAGGCGTTTGCAACAAAAAGTGAAAGGGAAATTTAAAGCAAACGACCCCAAACATTTGCCAACACTTGAAAATGTTGTTTTTCGTTTCGTTTGGATTACAGGCAAACATACTTACATGTCATACATACGTGAGTGTGTGTGTGTGTATATAAGTTAACGGCTCACCCTAATAAACATCAAACTAAATATGCAAACCAACTAGTAAACATTCCCATCATTATGCTGCGCAAGCAGTCCGACAAATCAACAGGAATATGACACCAGGGCAGTCATCCGCCACAAACACGCGCACTAATACCAGCGCACCGCAAGTGATGACTCAGCGTAATAACGAGCACGACCAGGCTGTAGTATAATATTAGTTTTAAGTTGAAGGAATTCATAATTGTAAATCCAACAAGAGAGGTGCATAGCACCGCAACATAAATGTTAGTAACAAAATAAAGAAACACCATAGCAGTGTGAAATAAACTTTAACTTCTAACATTAACTGGCGCCCAACAACTACAAGGATCAACACATCCTAGAACCCAACAACCACAAGGATTAAAACATCCCAACAGCCGGTACGAGAACCGTTCCTGAGTAGGAGTACGAAAAGGATGTTACGTAAGAACTAGCGGACTACCGGGATATAAGGAAAATGATCAAATTATTATTAGTAAGTTATTATAAATTTAACAAAAGTAAAAAAGAACAAATGTTAAAATAAAATTAAACAAAATAAGGAATAACACAGAAAGTGAAAGTGTGAAATCTAATTTACAAAAAATCATATTTGTGCTAGAATACGTTTAACAAAAATAACAAAGTAAGAAGAAAGAAATGTTAGAGTAAGGTAAAACAAAAAATAAAGTGTGACATCTAAATTTACAAAAAATCATATTTGTGCGAAATTAACAAATGTAAGAAATATGAAATGTTAGATTAAGTTAAACAAAAAATAGAGTGTGGCATCCAAATTTAAAGAGTCATATCCGTGCTGAAATAAGTTTAAAGAAATTTTGATAATAGATTTGTGACGAGAACTAGGATTTGGTGTTTCTTTTTCTCCTTTTTTTCGAGCGGCCAATGCCGGAAGATTTAAACAACTTAATAACAAGGGTCGAAGCTATGAGTGTTTCAGGACAGACATCTTCGCCTTCTGGGGCAGCTCCCGTAAGGTTTAATCCCTTTACGGAAAGTCAGACTAATGAGGTGAAACGAATAATAAGTGAGACGGTGGCAAACCTTCTCAAACAGGGGGAGGATGTTACCGCCACTAAAGATGTCGACATAGAAGGATCTGGGGATATCTCAGAAGGAGAGAGAATACCAGACATAGTGAAGACGTTAAGGGAATTCTCGGGCAAGCCAGGAGAATTTAGTTCGTGGAGGAAAGCTGTTGATAGGATCATGAACATTTATGAGTCACAAAGGGGAACAACCAAATACTTCACAATTCTACACACTGTTAGGCATAAAATTGTTGGTGAGGCCGACACGGCTTTGGAGTCTTATCGGACCCCATTAAATTGGAAAGCGATAAGAAAGTGTTTAGTGCTTCATTTTCAGATAAGAGAGATATTTCGACCTTAGAGTATCAAATGACCGTCCTATCTCAGGGTGGGCAAACCATAACAGATTTTTACCAGAAGGTTTACCACCATTTGTCTTTGATTCTGGACAAGATTGATTGTCTGGATATAGGGAACGAGGCTTTGGATGTATTGACCCAAACATATAGGGACAAGGCTTTGGACACCTTTATTCGAGGACTTAATGGTAATCTTCCAAGCTTAATGAGTGTTACAAACCCGACAAGTTTGCCTCAGGCTCTAAATGCCTGTTTAAAATTAGGTAATCTAGGTGTGCGTATTCAACACGCTACCGAGAAAGGATCTAGACCAAACAGGATCCCCCAAACTAACCCTCCTAGACATTTTTACCCACAGCTGACGATTGGTGATAGGAATTTTCAAGGTGACCAAAGGTACAGAGGCCCTACTCAATATCGTTATCGGAATTTCCGAAGTGGAGAACAACAATACGGAGGGCCGGCGAACTTTTCGAATCGACCTCCAGTAGTGAATAATTTTGGACACCCCCAATACGGAGGATACAGACCCCCACTTCCTCCTAAACCTGCTGTACCAATGGACGTGGATCAATCAATACAGACTAGGCAGGTAAACTATCAGAATAGGCCACAGTTGAGTAATGCTTTTAACAATGTTCAGCCTAACTTTAAGAGAAATAATTCAGGAAATATTCATCAGCCGCAAAAGCAGCAGAGAATGTTTAATGTTGAGGCCCAAATACGTGAGGATGCAGAGCCGGATGAAATGAATGGTTCTGATGAACAGGAATATGAGGTTTCCTATGACGAAGCGTACGAGGAGGATCTAGACGATCAGTTGGCAATTGTAGATGACGTTAATTTTTTAGACTAGCTTCAACGTTGCCATACCTCCCTTTCAGAATGAAAAATGGCAACGAACTTAAATTTCTTATAGACACCGGTTCGAACAAAAATTATATTAATGGCAAATTTATTAGAAACCCTCTAAAGAACCAGAAACCTTTTCATGTTAAGTCCGTAGGCGGCATAGTTAGTATAGAGACCCATAGTTTTATTGACATTTTTAATTGCGGGATCGGAAAGTTAGAATTTTACATCCTTCCTGGTCTAGAGACCTTTGATGGGATAATAGGGAATGATACCCTGAAATCTTTGAATGCAGTGATTTACACTTGGAGATCCTATCTCACAATTCTGGATGGAAAGAAATTTCCTTTGAAAGAGCTGCAAATTGATGAGATTAATAACATGAATCTACGTTTAAATCATCTAAATCCCGAAGATGAAAAAGAAGTCAGGAATATTTTGGATGACCATCCAAACCTTTTTGCAGATCCCAATAAAAAACTC
Source organism: Musca domestica (assembly GCF_030504385.1). NCBI lineage: Eukaryota > Metazoa > Arthropoda > Insecta > Diptera > Muscidae > Musca > Musca domestica. The sequence continues at coordinate 430,987 of NW_026712370.1, forward strand.
ACTTATTCAACAATCGTACAAGCTGAAATTAATACGAGTAGTGATAGTCCAGTTTATTCAAAATCCTATCCGTATCCAATGGCACTGAAATCCGAAATTGACAAACAGATAGAAGAACTATTAAGGGACGGGATAATTCGCCCTTCCAGGTCCGCATATAATGCTCCAGTTTGGATAGTACCAAAAAAACCAGATGCTTCAGGTGTGAAAAAATACCGCATGGTTATTGACTATAGGAAACTTAATGAGATAACTAGACCTGACAGATACCCCATACCTGAAATTACAGAAATCTTGGCTAACTTAGGCGAACAGAAATACTTTTCCACCATAGATTTAAAGAGCGGATTCCATCAGATTTCACTTAGGGAATCCGATATTGAGAAAACAGCTTTTTCCGTCAAGAATGGAAAGTTCGAGTTCACAAGACTACCATTTGGACTACGTAACGCGTCTGCAATATTCCAAAGAGCTCTAGATGATATTCTTAGAGAGCATATAGGGAAACGGTGCTACGTCTACATTGATGACATTTTGATATTTGGTAGGACTAAAAAGGAACACATTGAAAATTTGAGGATAATATTCCGCACTTTGGAAGACTCTAATCTGAAAGTTCATTTGGACAAGAGTGAATTCTTAAAGGAAGAAATTGACTTCTTAGGGTTCAATGTAAAGGAAGGAGGTTTTTCTGCAAACCCAGACAGACTTAAGGCCATAGTTAATTTCCCTCAACCTAGAACAGTTCATGACTTGCGATCGTTCCTGGGTTTGACCGGACATTATCGGAGATTCATAAGGGGCTATGCTCAAATAGCCAAACCATTAACTTCCATGATGAGAGGCGATATAGGGAAAACCCCGAGAAACCAGTCAAAAAAAATCAGTGTCAATTTGAATTCCGAACAGATTGAAAGTTTCAAACAGCTCAAGAACTGTTTGGTATCGGAGGAAGTCGTTTTGAACTATCCCGACTTTGATAAGCCCTTTGAACTCACTACTGACGCCTCGAAATACGCTTTAGGAGCAGTTTTATCTCAAGGCAATAGACCTATCACATACCTTTCTAGAACTCTCAGTAGGGCAGAAGAGGAATATGCGACAAATGAGAAAGAAATGCTGGCGATAATTTGGGCTTTAAAGGAATTGAATTGTTACTTGTATGGAGCAAGAAGCATAAAGATATTTACCGACCATCAACCTTTGACATTTGCGCTAAGCAACAAGAACACAAATGTGAAGATGAAGAAGTGGAAGGCACAGTTAGAAGAATATAATTACGAGTTAATTTATAAACCAGGTAGCACGAATGTAGTCGCGGACACGCTATCGAGACCACCAGTGACAGATGTTAACTCCCTAACGCCCACGGTTCACAGTGCCGAGGACTCATCGGAAGACCTAATTCCTTCCGCTGAGGTGCCAATAAATACCTTCAAAAATCAGATCATTATTGAGGAATCATCAGCTTCCTCATATGAATTTAACATTGTATTTCCCTCCTACCATAGACATATCATTAAAGAAACCAGTCTAGCGGAATCAGATCTGAAAGTCATATTAAAGAGATACTTAAATCCTACAGTAGTCAACGGCATCAAGACCTCAGAGCCAGTTATGCTTATGATTCAAGCACTGTACCCTCATCACTTCAGAAACATTAAAGTACGATTCGCTCGAACAATGGTTGAAGATGTTACTGATGAGGAGAGACAAAAACAAATCATTATTGAGACTCACAACAGAGCACATAGGAATAATGCCGAGAATAGGAGACAAATTTTAGAGAGCTATTACTTCCCTTCCATGACTAGGAAAATAAAGAATGTGATCAATATCTGTAAAGTATGTAAAGAAAATAAGTATGAGCGACATCCGAACGCTCCCAAACTTAATAAGACACCTATGCCAACTTATCCTGGGCATACAATCCACATAGATATCTTCTCTACAGACAAGTTTCGAGTTTTAACCGCAATAGACAAATTTACAAAATTCGCAGTAACCAGAATGATAAATGGCAAAGGCATTGAAGACATTAGGAAACCATTGAGAGAAATAATTTTCTACTTTGGGGTCCCGAAGTCAATTGTATTTGATAACGAGCGATCTTTCAATTCTCAGACCATTCGGTTTATGTTGGAAGACGAACTTGGCATGGAAATTTTTACGGCACCGCCTTATAAGAGCGAGGTTAATGGGCAAATAGAGAGATTCCATTCGACCTTATCGGAAATTATGCGTTGCAGTGAGTGTGAGCGACCCGATTACTCTTTTGAGGAGCTATTGCAAGATAGCGTTAACAAGTACAATCACACAATACATTCGTCAATTGGAAAGAAACCCGTAGATCTATTTTTTGGACGACCGACGACCTTTGGACCAGAGGACTACGAAAGGACTCGCCTTAACAACTACGAAAGACTCTTGAGGAAACAGGAAAATGATTTGGCAAATCATAATCGTGTTAGGGAAGAACCAAAAGAATATCAAGAAGGTCAGAAAATATTTGTCAAACAGAACAAGAGATTAGGAACCAAATTATCTAAACGTTTCAAAGAAGAAGTTGTAAAGGAGAATAGGCACTCAACTGTCCTGACTCAATCAGGGAGAATAGTCCATAAGAGTCATATCAGAAACTGACTTACTTATTTACCGGGTTTCCAGTTCTTAATTACAGGTTGCCTAGGGGTCACAGAAATATTGGACTACTCTCAATCAGAAGTGGTTCTTATAGAGAGTGGAATAGGAAAAATACAAACAGGGACATTCAAAATTTTGCATGTTATTAACATCAAGGAATATCATGACACTCTAGAGAGGATCAAGGACGACTTGGCCAAAGGAATTCCAGACAACCACCCACTACTCCCCTTCCTACATAATGACATCACTACCCTATCTCACCTTATAAATCGGCTAATGCCTGAAGAGAGATCTAAAAGATCTCTTGATGAGATTGGAACGGCGTGGAAATGGCTGGCAGGTAGTCCAGACCATGATGACCTTATGCTTTTGAAAAACAAAATCAATGAGTTAACAGACAACAGCAATAACCAGTTAATAATCAACAGAGATCTAATAGAAAGAATGCAGGAGATAACGAATGCGACAAATAGTATTTCAAAAATTTTAAAGACTAGTGAGGACTTCCGTAATACCCTCATATTGCAGGCAAAGTACAAAGTTGAAATTTTAAAGGAGGAAATAACGAATATTAATTCGGCCATTCATTTAACAAAATCCAACATTGTAAACACATTTATTTTATCGGAAATAGAAATTAGGAAAATAGAAGAAATATTTAATCAAGATGAAATCCCGTTTCAAAACATTGAACAAGCTTTAAATTTCGCACGAATAAAAATTGTAAACAATAGTACTAATATAATTTACATTATAAGCATTCCCAAAACTGTAAAAGAAATTTGTAATGTCATAACCATAAGACCTGTAAAAAATCAAAATACTGTTTTAAATCTTGATTATAAGAAAATTGTAAAATGTGAAAGAGCAACATTTGGAATTAAAAGTCCTTGTCAAAAAATAAATGGTATTGAATTATGTCTAGAATCTAATGTAGCCAATATAACAAACAATACATGTATTCCTAAATTAGTAACTAATAGCCCACATAATTGTTCAATAGTAAATGCAGATCACATTAATAATTTAGAGGAAATAGAACCTGGATTAATTTTGATAAATAACATAAAAGAAAATATTGTCATAAATGGAAACGAAAAAAATGTAACAGGAACTTATTTAATAAGATTTAGTAATTCTACAATTAGGATAGGCAACAAAAATTTCACCGTCGAAGAAGCTGCTTACTCCAAACCGTTGCCTGCGCTACTAAAACACTCAGCTAGAAACAACTACACCGAAGAAATACTATCTCTACAACTACTAAAAACGTTGCACGTGAAAAGTAATAAAAGAATCGAGCGTCTAAATACTGAATTCAAGACCAGTTTATGTTTTAACATCAGTCTCATATTAGCATTGGTCATCCTCCTGATGGCAGTAAAAATGAGGCAAAGGCGCAAAACTAGTATGAAAATTATAAAAATGACCCCACATGAAGGAATGTCTAGACCTCAAATAGAAATGACTGTGTCAGAAAGCCAATTGGCAGCCGGCACAACAGAATCTGTTATCAAAACAAAACAACTAGCAAACCACAATATTAACTTGAATCAACGCGGCAGTCTTTATAATCTGCCATATTTCTAAACACATCAATCGAGACGCTTGATAATTCGAGAGGGAGGAGTTAACGGCTCACCCTAATAAACATCAAACTAAATATGCAAACCAACTAGTAAACATTCCCATCATTATGCTGCGCAAGCAGTCCGACAAATCAACAGGAATATGACACCAGGGCAGTCATCCGCCACAAACACGCGCACTAATACCAGCGCACCGCAAGTGATGACTCAGCGTAATAACGAGCACGACCAGGCTGTAGTATAATATTAGTTTTAAGTTGAAGGAATTCATAATTGTAAATCCAACAAGAGAGGTGCATAGCACCGCAACATAAATGTTAGTAACAAAATAAAGAAACACCATAGCAGTGTGAAATAAACTTTAACTTCTAACATTAACTTATATGTTTGTTTTCTGTTTTTGCATTTAATTCTTGGCAATTTGACAAAACTAGATTTTTTTTTTTGCTTTTTATACCCTCCACCATACTATGGAGGGTATATTAATTTTGTCATTCCGTTTGTAACTCCTCGAAATACTCACGTCAGACCCAACAAAGTATATATATTCTTGATCAGCGTAAAATTCTAAGACGATTTAGCCCTGTCCATCTGTCTGTCTGTGTGTCTGTCTGTCCGTCTGTCTGTCTGTTGTAATCACGCTATCTTTCGAACAAATTGAGATAGAAGGCTAAAATTTTGCACACATGTATATTTTGCCAGTAGGCAGGTTAAGTTCGTAAATGGGTCATGTAGGTCCAAGTTATCATATAGCCCCCATATAACGGTACCTCCCGATATTCGGTATTTTGATGATTTTAGCGACACTATTCAACGGAATTGTTTCAAATTTGGCATTTGAAGTTCGTAATGGATACAACATCCTAAGTCAAAAAACGAGTCATGTAGGTCCACGTCTTCATATAGCACCCATATAATGGTACCCCCCGATATTCGGTATTTTAATGACTTTAGCGACATTATTTAGCGGAATCGTTTCAAATTTGGTTTTTGAAGTTTGTAATAGATACTGCAGCAGAAAACAGAAAATGGGCCAATGTAGGTCCACGTCTTCGTATAGCCCCCATATACCGTACCCCCCATATTCGGTATTTTGATGATTTTAGCGACATTATTTACCGGAATCGTTTCAAATTTGGTATTTGAAGTTCGTAATGGATACAACATCCTAAGTCAAAAAATGAGCCATGTAGGTCCACGTCTTCATATAGCCCCCATATAATGGTACCCCCCGATATTCGGTATTTTGATGATTTTAGCGACATTATTTACCGGGATTGTTTCAAATTTCGGATGTGAAGTTCGTAATGGATACTTCAGCCCATGCCAGAAAATTGTCTGTGCAGGCCCACGTCTTCGTATAGCCTCCATATAACGGTACCCCCTATATTCGGTATTTTGATGATTTTAGCTACATTATAAACAGATTTTTATTCAAGTTTCGCATTTAAATATTGTAATAACTTATGACAAAAGTTGCCTATGCAGGTCTACGTCGTCGTATAGACATTCGGTATTTTGAAGATTTTAACCGAATTTTTAGCGGATTTTATTTTATTTTATTTTTTTTTTTTTGGAAATTGCCAAATTTGTACCAAATGCTGTAGGGTATTAAAAGTTCGGCCTGGCCGAACTTACAGCTTTTTTACTTTTTTCTTATAATTTTACGCAATCCTCTTGTTGTATTTCTATTTCAAAATGTAGATCATCTGTGTTTTGTTTTCATTTTGTTGTGTTGTTTTTTCTTTGCTTTTCTTTATTTTGCTAAACTTGTTCTTTTGTCATCTGACGTCATTGAAATGTTATTCACCCCAAAAACTAGAAATAAAATTTTTTTTTCACTTTTTTCGGCATCTTAGTCTAATTTCTGCTGTTGTCGTTCGAAATGCATCCCCAACTATTTGCTTGGGATTTTTTCTTAGTTTCAGATCTAATTTCGTTATTTTTACATACCCATATCGAACACACACACACATACACTGATGCATATGTGCTGCCACGGTTTTATATTTGATTAGGGGGGAAATTCGTAACAGACAAGACAAATTGGAAAAACTAATTAGGAAAAATATTTATGTTTAGATGCTCTCTTTCTTGTCCTCTTTGATGATGGCTGCTGGGGTTTTCCCATCTCACCAATGTTTATTTTCAATTTCCTCATAAATTTCATTTTCCATTTTGAACCTCAAATTTCCCTCTGATAAAGAAAAACCGGGGAAAATGGATACAAAAATGTATACGCTGTGATGTGACAGTTTGGCGGGTGGTTGGGGGCGTGGGGTGACCATAAAATTCATCTAAGCATATGACAACCGTATAAATAATCTCATCATTAGTTGTGGGCGAGAGTGTGTGTGTGTGTGTACCTTATGAGAGGGGGAGGAATCATGTTTTTAATTTTTTATCCTCGTCTCTATCGTTTCATTATTGAATTGCACACATACACACACACAGAAACGAATAAAACGCATCAAAGGAAAAACTTTATGATCCATGCTAAATTAACACAGAGAAAAACACACACACATATCCAGCACTGTATTGGCCCTTTTCATTACACAACTACATTCAATGGCCTGCTAGGCAGATTCAAATAAACCAAATGAATTTTCCACAAAACGAAAGGAAAAAATTAACATGGCAAATTGAAATGAAAGTTTCAGAAAAGAGTTGTAGTTTTTACTGCTGTTTTGTGTTGTTTTGCTTTGTAGACACAATTATTTGTTTATAAATAACATTTTCTATTAATTATGTTGGTAAAAAGAAAAAAGTTTTTTTTTTCAATAGAAATTACTTGCTCAACTTTTGTGTTAAACAGGAGAAAAACTGAATTGGAAATTGCAGACAAATAAATTGCAAATAATGATAATGTTTCCATATAAAGAATTGCAATTTATTTGAAATGACGATGGGAAAAAAGTGAAAGTTTTCCTAGCACACCCAGAACGTCATTAAATCGTAGTTTTTATACCCTACACCACATAGTGGTAAGGGTATTATGTCTTTGTGCATTTGTTTGTAACATGGAGAAGGAAGCGAGATAGACCCATAGTTACTTTTGAGGATGTCCATAGAATAATTTTCTGAGTTGATTTATGCATATCAGTGCGTCTGTCCGTCCGTCCATGTATACTTGCGAAAAAAATGCAGGTCGCTTTTATTATCCGATTTAGATGAAATTTTGCACAGATCATTTGTTTGGCCCAAGGACGAACCCTATTGAAATTGGAGATAATCGGTAAAAATTTAGATATAGCTCCCATATATATGTTCGTCCGATTTGCATTTTCTTGTGCACCAAACGTGTAATAGCAGTCCGAATAGTATGAAATTTTGCACATACAACCAAATTAGGCCTAAAAATAAGTATGCCAAATTTGATCGAAATCGGTTCAGATATAGCTATAGCTCCCATATATATTGTTCATCCGATTTGTTATTTTTGTCCTCCGCAGCCGTAATATGCACTCTGTAACAACAAAATTTGGGCAAATATATCAAATGCAGCTCAGAAATAAATTTGCTAAATTTTATCGAGATCGGTTCAGATTTGGATATATCTCCCATGTACTACTTCGTCCGATTTACCTTTTATTGTGTACCAAACGTATAATATTTGCCCAAAATACGACCGAATTGAGTCTAGAGCTAGTATGCTAAATTTGGTGAATTTCGGTTCAGATATAGCTATAGCTCCCATATATACTGTTCATCCGATTTGTTATATTTGTTACCCATAGCCGTAATATGCACTCCGTAACAAAGATATTCAGGGAAATATATCAAATTAGGCCTGAAAATAAGTATGCCAAATTTGATCGAAATCGGTTAAGATATAGCTATAGCTCCCATATATATTGTTCATCCGATTTGTTATTTTTGTCCTCCGCAGCCGTAATATGCACTCTGTAACAATAATATTTGGGGAAATATATCAAATGCAGCTCAGAAATAACTTTGCTAAATTTTATCGAGATCGGTTCAGATTTGGATATAGCTCCCATATATATCTTTATCAGATTTCAAATTAATTTTTGCGGCCCCGCCCGACTTTAGAACTTTCTTTACTTGTTATTTATAGATTTGAAAACGAGGTGATAGGTGATTAATACAAAAACTTATATCGTGTGGAAGATACCTGCAGAAGTGATCGTTGCAGCGATCCTAAGCTGATTCGCCTTTTCACGGTAAATGGCGGCAGAAGATCTTTCATAGACGGAGGTCCATAAACACTTTCTATAAATGTCTAATACCCTACACTGACCATCTACAGTTGCAGTACCTTCCAATGGTCATCGGAACATAATAAACAATTTCTCATTGAAAAGTGCGCCTTCTAAGAACACCATTAAGCGTTTATACGAAAAATGTTCAACTGGTAAGGCTCTTTCTAATCCGAAGAGGCCATATAAAAGTCGACCAAGGCGAACGGCCGAGAATATCGCTGCCGTACGAGTCAGTGTTGAGAGGTCCCCAAGAACATCCCAAAAACGCCGTTCTCAGCAGTTGGGCATGGCTCGGTCCACTTTACAACGGATTATTCGCATTGATTTGCATTTGTTCCCGTACAAAATTCAATTGACGCAAAGGATGTTGCCTGCGGACAATGGCCGAAGATGACGAGCAATTTTGGAACAAAATGATCATGTCCGATGAAGCCCATTTCACATTGAATGGGACCGTAAATAAGCAAAATTGCCGTTTTTACGCCACTGAAAATCCTAAGGAGATTCAAGAAGTGCCTCTTCATGACGAAAAAGTCACAGTTTGGTACGGCGTTAGTGCGAAAACGGTCATTGGGCCGTTTTTCTTTCAAAATGAAAATGACCATGCTGTTACCATCAAAGCGTTATCGCGACATGATGACCAATTTTGTGATGCCAATTATTCGTCGAAAGCGTATGAGGCAGTTCTGGTTTCAACAAGACGGCGCTCCACCGCACACAAGTCGCATAACAATCGATTTTCTGAAGAATTTGTTTCCTGGCAGTTTGATGTCGAAAAGTGGTGATTTGGACTGGCCACCGCGTTCGCCCGATTTGACGCCGCCTGACTTCTTCTTGTGGGGATATTTGAAGTCAATGGTTTACGTTAATAAGCCAAGGACCGTAGAAGAGCCCAAGGACAACATTCGTGAAAAAATAGCCGCTATTCCGGCCGAAATGTTGGCAAAAACGATGGAAAATGCAGTAAAAAGGCACCATACGTCATCAATGCCAGAGGCGGCCATTTGAGAGATATCATAGTCAAAAATTTATGTAAACAAATCTACTTGGAACAAATTAAATGATTAACATTGCCAACCGCCAAATTTTTTTTTTCTTTCATTTAAAAAAAAAAACATGGGTCCGTCGAATATGGGCAACCCTATATTTCAGACTCATTGCATTAATGTTTCCCCTGATAAAACGTTATTCAAGAGAGTGGATTTCGACAAAAGTAGGTCTTGTTACTTTTAGTACATTTAATCAGTGGTATTTAAATTATTGTCAATATTGCTTGAATTCACGAATCATTTTCAGGTGTTTGTTATACTCCAAATAGTTACTTCTTTGAAAAAGGTTTACAATAATTCAAAATATGACAATGGAATAATAACCCATTCAAAAAAAAAACAACCTAAATATTTTTTTCATTTTTCGTCTTCATATGTTCTTTTAATTCTGATAGCTTTATTTCAACCCTTATCTTCATTGGAAGCCGCCACCTTCTTTCGGTGGTTTATCCAGTAAAATGACACCTGACATTGTCACAATCTATGGATTACAAGTTTGGTTGTTTTTTTTTTTGTATTTTTGAGATACGTCACTTGCCGGTTATGTCTGTCATAGCAAACAGCTGTCACAAAATGCACCCACATATGAGGCATGAGATTATAACAAGACACAACGTCAAGGGATGACCAGAAAACTACTCAAAAAAATAGATCCACCCACGTTGGCACGGACCAGAATGTTTAAATGCGGTTACTGCTTTAGTCGAGTTTGTTCGTTTTTTTTTTTTTTCTACAAAACCGTACATGTTGTTGTGTTGTGTATTTACCTGTCACCTTTGACGTATGAGTGATGTGGCATTAATTTGATTCCATTATTGCCAGTATTGACATTGCTTATACGTCACCTACCGCTGCAGCAGTAGTAGTTTTTGTTTACGACTTTGTTAGTTAAGCGGGCCAAAAAAAAAAAATGAAGTTGATGGTGGGCCTATATGGTTAGCATTGAAGCCTCAGTACATGGTATGGTTTTTAATTTAAAATTATTTTTACAAAAAAAAAAAAATATATAAAAGGGAATTTATAACAAAGACAGCAAATCAGTAGCCATAATACATCAGTTGCAGCAAAAACAACACCAACAAATATAATAATTGAACCAATACAATCGAAGCAATTGAACTGTTTGTGAAATGAAAATGAATTGAACTTTTAAGTATATATACATTCACATATACCTATGTATGTGTATGTACATGTGTATGTGTGTGTGTCATCAGAACAGCGCGAATATTCTCACTGTCGACAGCGCTCAAATTATTTGTCGTTTACATGCAATTGATTGCCTATAATGATTCCAAGCGCAGCAATGCCTGCAGTCCTGCATAGTTCCGCAGCTCGCTGCTAGCAAAGTCGCCCAAAGGCTACAGGCAGAACTCAACTGCAATTTTGTGATATGGACAATATTCAGGCAATTATTTAAATTGTAATTAACTCAGCTGGAGATGAATACAACAGTGAATGTAAATGAGATCTGGTGAGAAAGTGTTGAGAAGGAGGGGAAAGGCCGGCAAAATATTGATTGGAAAATTGTGCTGAACTAGCAACGGGCGAGAGAGGTAGGGGGGTTCGAATGCGTTCGAAGCACAACAATAGTTGTCCATAACAGACATAACATAATAAGCAAAAAAACCTTAATATCTAGTTGATATGGGTTGGAAAATAAAAAGGGATGTTACATTAGCACGAACTTAATTAAATATAAATTTAATCCATTCACTTTTTTTAATATTTCTGAATTTCGGGCGTGAGATTTAGGCTTTTGCTACCTTTAGTGGAATTTCATAACAACAAATATTAAAAACTAGCAAATATCCCATTTAAAGAGAGTCTAAACCATATTGTGAAGAGGATCAAAAATTCGCCTTTGGTGACTCGCTTGGGTTGAACCAGTTTTATCGACAGATGTACAGGGTGAGATAAAAAACTGCAAGAAAGTCAAAAGCCACAACTTTTACATTTTTTTTAAATTTTATTGAATGAAAGCAAAAAATGCCGGAAATAGCATCAAATTTTAGAATTAGTTTATATTTGTTCAAATTGGTCAACTTTGGCACGAATTATGGCCTTCAAACGGCCAATGAAACCAACACACGCTGCCCGAATGTTGCTCCGGTGAAGCGCTTGCTTGAGGTGATCGACACTTTGGTATATTTTAGTGCTAACCTATTACTATACCAAAATACTCAAGCCTAAATGGTCCAACGGGTTGGTATCCGGAGATTTTGGTGGCCATTGTGCGCTGGAAATTAAGTGAGGAACCTCATTTTGTAATTATTCTTGGGTTGCGAGAGCTGAGTGCGAAGGTGCTGAGTCCTCTTGGAATGTCCAAGCTCTGCGGCCAAAGAGTTTGCTTGCCTAAGGCTTTAATAATAATACACCCTCCAGAATATATTCGCTATAATATTCGGTATTTATTCTGATGTCGATTAATACGAGCGGAGAGCGACCATCGGCTGTTATGGCGGCCCACACCATCACCATGGCCGGCGCTTGAGTTCTGGTGGCCAAACGAAGGTGCACATTTTCAGCCGACCTCTTTGGCAAGTAAACACCACAATTTTGTTTGTTTAAAACTGGTGAGCAACGAATGTGGTGCCAGAAGAAATTGTCCGATGTATCCCATGTACCAAGTCTGAATGGAAACGGATGTTAATTTCACGTTTTATTAGCTTCATGGATATTCAAAATTTTTACCCTTTGTTTGAGAGACATCAGAAGGAGTGGACCGATATATCCCATCTTCACAGCAGACCTTGAACTTTCACCCTTTGTTGGGGAGGTACCAGAAGGAATAGCCCGGTCTCTACCATCTTTATAACATATCTTGTGCTGATAGAAATATTGAAAGTTGTCAATTTGAATGGAATCTAATGTGAATTTCGCGCTTTATGAGCTTCACAGATATTCAAAATGTTGACCTTTTGTGGGGGAGGTACCAGACGGAGTTGACCGAGATATTCCATCTTTACACCAGACCTTGGGTTAATATAATAATTGTGATGTGTGAAATTTGAAGACAATCGGTCTATTACATCACATTTTATAAGAGCTAAAATTATTCAAAATTTAGACCCTTTGTGGGGGAGTGAACCGATATTGTCCATTTTCGCCCCTGACCTAGCACTGATGTAATTATTAGGATTAGGAGCAAAATCGGATTATCATTTCTCTTTATGTGCAGTAAAATATTTGTTTAAAAAGTTCGACCATTTGTGGGTAGGTATCAGAAGGTGTGAAACGATGCCAATTTCCGAGCTCGATCTAAGTTTGATAAAAATATTACGGTGTACCAAGTCTGAACTCCCTTCGAGAGTTATCATGCAGCCACCAGCCACACAGACAGACGGACGGACGGACATTGCTAGATTGATCCAAATGTCCTGAAACGGATTTGGTCCAAAGAGAACAAGGGTCTAAAGCCGTTATTTCGATGAGGCACATTTTGGCCGTATCAAATAATATATACCCTCTCTAGCAATATGGCTGAGGCTATGAAAAAGTAGAGATGAGGGTAAAGCATGCCCCCCTTATTGTGTGCTGTAAACTTTCAAAACGCCGATACATGTGTTTTCTCTTTTTATACCCTCCACCATACATAGTATAGGGTATATAGGGTATATTAATTTTCTCATTCCGTTTGTAACTCCTCGAAATATTCATGTCAGACCCAACAAAGTATATATTTATTCTTGATCAGCGTAAAATTCTAAGACGATTTAGCCATGTCCGTCTGTCTACCTGTCTGTCTGTCTGTCTGCTGTAATCACGAACAAATTGAGATAGAAGGCTAAAATTTTGACACATGTATATTTTGCCAGTAGGCAGGTTAAGTTCGTAAATGGGCCATGTAGGTCCAAGTTATCATATAGCCCCCTGATAACTGTACCTCCCGATATTCAGTGTTTTGATGATTTTAGCGACATTATTCGCCGGAATTGTTTCAAATTTGGCATTTGAAGTTCGTAATGAATACTACAGCCTAAGACAGAAAATTATCGGTGCAGGTCCACGTCTTCGTGTAGCACCCCCCGATATTCGGTATTTTGATGATTTAGGCGACATTGTTTATCGGAATCGTTTCAAATTTGGTATTTGAAGTTCGTAATGAATACTACATCCTAAGTCAAAAAATGTGCCCCCATATAACGATACCCCCCGATATTCGGAATTTTGATGATTTTAGCGACATTATTTAGCAAAATCGTTCCAAATTTCGTATTTGGTAAGTTCGTAATAGATACTGCAGCCTAAGACAGAAAATTATCTGTGCAGGTCCACGTCTTCGTGTAGCTCCCATATAACGGTACCCCCGATATTCGGTATTTTGATGATTTTAGCGACATTGTTTACCGGAATCGTTTCAAATTTGGTATTTGAAGTTCGAAATGGATACTACAGCCTAAGACAGAAAATTATCTTTGCAGGTCCACGTCTTCATATAGCCCCCATATAACGGTACCCCCCAGATATTCGGTATTTTAATGATTTTAGCTACATTATAAACAGATTTTTCTTCAAGTTTCGTAATAATAGTGTAATAACTTATGTCAAAAGTTGCCTTTGCAGGCCCACGACGTCGTATAAGCATTCGGTATTCTTAAGATTTTAACAGAATTTTTAACGGATATTATTTTTTGGAAATTGCCAAATTTGTACCAAATGGTGGAGGGTATTAAAAGTTCGGCCCGGCCGAACTTACAGCTTTTTTACTTGTTAGCTCTATTCCCATTATCAGCTGAATTTTTCCTGTAATTGTGTTGTCGTGTTGCACTGTGTTATTTTAATTATTAATTTTCGGATGGTATTTAATAATTTCTATCAAACTTCCATTAGTCTTCCCATTAGCCACAGTCGGTAATCTCCGAAACCCTATGTCTTCCTACAGCCTACAGCCCATATTTCCTTCAGCGATTATTACTTCTTTCAATGCCGGCTGTTTTATTTTGTTCCTTGCCGAAATTACCATTGTCTATAGGGATTCCTCGATTTTACCTGTTAATTATATTTTCCCAACAATTTTATTCCTTTCCTTATTACATTCGTTCATTCATTTATTTATTTTATTTTTGTTAAGTACAAAATTCCATTTCGCAATTAAATTGCATTGAACACTTGCCATAACTCTTTACAAGCCATTGCTATGAAATGACTACATTTCCAAACATGCTCATTAAGCAACTGTGGTGCACTGAATGAATGCGGTAGTTTTCGCGTGTGTGTGTGTAATAAATGTATGTGTGTATCTGTTTACATGGAATGCGTACTGCAAGGATACTTGCGTGTGCCATGATGTCAACCGCAAAACAATGCGGTAGCCTTTTATTAAATTTTATATTAACTGCACAAAATGCACCTTCTACATGCTGGCTGGCTGGCTGGCTATGTGGCTGGTAAGGACTGGGGAGGTATGCCACAGCCAAGTTGGCAGACAACCATCATCAGTTGCCGTCTTTTTAGTCAGACAATACAGTCAGCATCCAGAGCCGAGCCAGGCAACATTGCCGTCGACATCATCAAACAAACTCAACATTTATTCATCGTCCTCATCATCAACATCACTGGCACAAACACACATACCCAGCAGCAGTCACTATCCAGGGAATGGCACTTGTGTACACTTTCTACCGCACCGCACCAAATGAATGGACGGACGAGCATTCAGACGAAGAGACAGACAGCCAGAGACAATCAGTAAAAACGACTTGTTTGCCAGCGAAGAAGTAGAGAATTTCACTACTATGGCTATTGTGGTTTAATACAACCGTGCGTGCGTGCGTGCGTGTGTGCGTACGTACATATGTATGTGCGTTTGTGTGTTCAGTATGTTGGTTGTTAATGTCTATGATGTGTTAATGTTTATATGTCAGTGTGTATGTTCGTGTGAAAGAATACTGCATTGGTGTCGCATATGTGCGTGTGTCATTGCATTGCCGGAATGTTGAAACAACGACGTGTGTTTTTACAATTTATTGTCGAAGATCGTGCCACTGCAGTTTGTTGTGACGAACTCAACCACACGAACGCACTCTCAAACACAAGTCATACTCTCCCGGTCTCTCATTCAGTTTTTATACCCTCAGCCATATGGCTACAGAGGGTATATATCATTTGATACGGTCAAAACGTGCCTAGTCGAAATAACGGTTTTAGACCCTAGGTCTCTTTGGACCAAATCCGTTTCAGAACATTTGGAGTCGATCTACCGATGTCCGTCCGTCCGTCCGTCCGTCCGTCTGTCTGTCTGTCTGTCTGGCTGGTGCGCACGATAACTCTCGAAGGGAGTATCCGATTTGGTCCAAACTTGGTACATCGTAATATTTTTGTCAAACTTAGATCGAGTTCGGAGATGGGCAAGATCGGTCTACTCCTTCTGGTACCTCCCCCACAAAAGGTCGAAATTTGCAAAAAATTTATTCTTTGCACAGAAAGAGAAGGAATAATCCGATTTTGCTCCAACTTTGCAAATCCTAATAATTGCATCAGTTCTAGGTCAAGTGTGAAAATGGACAATATCGGTCCACTCCATCAAGTACCTCCCCCACAAATGGTCAAAATTTTGAATAATTACAACTCTCATAAAATGTGATTTAAGAGTCCGATTGTCTTCACATTTTACACATCCCAATATTTATGTTAACCCAAGGTCTGATGTTAAGATGGAATATATCGGTCCATTCCTTCTGGTAACTCCCCCACAAATGGTCGAATTTTTCAAAAATAAAATATATTTTTTTGCACAGAAAGAAAAATGATTATCCGATTTTGCTCCAACTTTGCAAATCCTAACATTTGCATCAGTGCTAGGTCTGGTGCGAAAATGGACAATATTGGTCCACTCCTTCTGGTACCTCCCCCACAAAGGGTCAACATTTTAAATAATTACAACTCTCATAAAATGTGATGTAAGAGTCCAATTGCCTTATAATTTCATACATCCAAATATTTATATTAACCCAAGGTGTGGTGTTAAAATGGGCAATATCGGTCCACTACTTCTGGTACCTCCCCCACAAAAGGTCGAAATTTCCAAAACATATATTTTTTGCACAGAAAGAGAAACGATGATCCGATTTTGCTCCAACTTTGCAAATCCTAATATTTGCAACAGTGCTAGGTCTGGGCCGAAAATGGACAATATCGGTTCACTCCTTCAAGAACCTCCCCCACAAATGGTCAAAATTTTGAATAATTACAACTCTCATAAAGTGTGATTTAAGAGTTCGATTGTCTTCAAATTTCACCCATCCCAATCATTTTATTAGCCATGGTCTGGTGTTAAGATGGAGTATATCGGTCCACTTCTTCTGCAAATGGTCGAAATATTTTCTGCACAGGAAGGGAAGCAACAATCTAATTTTGAAAAACATAACAGTCAAATAAAGCGAAATAAGGATCCAACTCTCTTCAAATTTCACACATACAATAATTTTTGCAAACACTAGATGTCTTGTGAATATGCTATATTTCCGCGAACACCTTCTTGTACCTCACCCACAAAGGGACACAATTTTCAATATTTTTATCTATCATAAATTGCGAAGCAACTCAGCGATTCTTTACAATTGCTATATCCATCTGCTATACTTTATTTTTATATATATAATTATTTTTATATATAATATTATTTATATCATATTTATTTAGGTGGGATACGAAATGGTCAATATTGACCGTTTCTTTCAAAACCTACTCCGTAGAGGGTGAAGAGGGCTGATGGTATACATCTGTCGGCAAAACCGACCGATACTTTTTCACTTGTTTTTCGTTCTTTCGATTCTGATCACAGTGCGTAGCACACAAAATCACCAAGGAGGACCTGTTATGCCAAATACTTCTTAGCACCATGCAGCTGTCAGATTGGAATGCTGTAAGATGTTTTTTATTTTTATTTTTTAAGTGATGACATGATACATGCAATCCGCATATATTTTATAAAAATATATCATTTTTTTTTTTGAAAATTATTCAAATTAATTAGGGGCATGACAAGATGAGCAACAACAGAAACTGAACATATAACTAAATGAGAAAAAAAAATGTTTATTGTTTGGAAGATTTCAAAAATTAAATTAATTGAAGTCATAAGAGATGTGAATCAAATATAAAGGAAATTTAACAAATATTCCAAATGTTTTACCCTAAGTCATATGGCTAAAGAGGGTATATATCATTTGATATGGCCAAAACATGCCTCATCGAAATAACGGTTTTAGACCCTGTGTCTCTCTGGACCAAATCAGTTTCAACACATTTGGAGCCGATTAAGCGATATCTGTCTGTCTGTTTGGCTGGTGTGAACTACAACTCTCGTAGAAAATATCCGATTTGGTCTAACCTTGGTACATTGTAATATTCAAACCTAAATCGAATTCGAAAATTAGATTCCCACACAAAAGGTCAAAATATAAAAAAAAAACAGTAAAGAAAGTCTTAAAGTCGGGCGGGGCCGACTTTATGATACCCTACACCACTTTGCTAATTTAGTAGAGCTCCACATAATAATAAAAGTTTTTATGGCTATGATTATAATTATAAAGTTCAAAGGACTAAATATGCCGAAGCATTTGTATCTTTTAAATTCGGAATTGTATTGCCCATTTGGTGCACAATTAATTTGAAATCGGATAAAGATATATATGGGAGCTATATCCAAATCTGAACCGATCTCGATAAAATTTGGCAAATATATTTCTGAGCTGTATTTGATATATTTCCCTGAATATCGTTGTTACGGAGTGCATACTACGGCTGTGGGTAACAAATATGACAAATCGGATGAACAGTATATATGGGAGCTATAGCTATATCTGAACCGATCTTCACCAAATTTGACATACTAGCTTCTAGACCCAATTCGGTCGTAAGTGCCAAATTCCATCTCATTTGGACAAATATTAGACGTTTGGTGCACAATAAAAGGAAATCGGACGAAGTTATGTATGGGAGCTATATTCAAATCTGAACCGATCTCGATAAAATTTAGCAAATGTATTTCTGAGCTGCATTTGATATATTTCCCCAAATATTGTTGTTGCAGAGTGTATATTACGGCTGCGGAGGACAAAAATAACAAATCGGATGAACAATATATATGAGAGCTATAGCTATATCTGAACCGTTTCGATCAAATTTAGAATACTTATTTTCAGGTCCAATCTGATCGTACGTGCAAAATTCCATACTATTCAGACTGATATTACACGTTTGGTGCACAATAAAAGGCAAATCGGACGAAGTTATACATGGGAGCTATATCTAAATTTTGACCGATTATATCCAATTTCAATAGGGTTCGTCCTTGGGCCAAACAAATGATTTGTGCAACATTTCATCTGAATAGGGCAATAAATGCGATCTGTAATTTGTTTACATGGACAGACGGACGGACGGACATTCATAAATCGACTTAGAATGTAATTCTATGCAGATCATCAAAAGGAACTATGGGTCTATATCGTTTCCTTTTGCCTGTTACTAACAAATGCACAAAGTCATAATACCCTGACAACCTTGTGGTGTAGGGTATAAAAATTACTGCACAGAAAGGGAAAGCATAATCCTCAATTGCTCCAACTTTTCAAATACTAATATTTGTATTATTGTTGGGTTATGTGAGAAAATGGGCAATATCGGTACACTCCATCAAGTACCTCCCTCACAAAGAGTCAACATTTTGAATAATTATAACTCTTATAAAATGTGAAGTAAGAGTCAAATAATCATTATTTTTATTGACCAGAGGTCTGGCGTGAAGGTGGAACATATCGGTGGTCTACTCCTTCTGGAACCTGCCCTACAAAGGGTCGAAAGTTTTAATATCCATTAACCTCATAAGACGCGAAATTGACATCCGATTCCATTTAGACTTGGTACATCTGAATATTTCTATCAACATAGGATCTCTTATAAAGAACGTAGAGATCGGACCATTCCTTCTGGTACCTACTCCACAAAAGGTCAAAGTTTTGAATCACCAAAACATTTACAAAATCCGAGATATGCATCAGGTTCTCTTTATATTTTACACGTCAATCATTTTTGCTAACACATGATCTGTTGTGAAGATGGAATATATCGGTCCACTCCTTCTGGTACCTCTCCCACAAAGAGTGAAAATTCTGAATATCCACGAAGCTCATAAAACGCGAAATTAACATTCGATTTCATTCAGACTTAGTGCATTTCAATATTTCCATCTACTCAAGATCTGTTATAAAGATGGGAGATATCAGACCATTTCTTCTGGTACCTCCCCACATAGGCTTCAAGATTTTAAAAAGAAAACACTCAAAATAAGCATCCAATTCTCTCCAAATTTTACACATACAAACATTTTTGCTAACACAAGATTTGTTGTGAAGTTGAATATATCTACCAACTCCTTCTGGTCTCTCACCCACACCTCACCTCACTGTCAGAACTTGCGAAACTAGGATCTATAGTAGAATTTTATGCCAATTAATTGTCTAGATTGTATTGACTTAATACGATCCCATTTAAAAGCAGTTTTTAACCATATTTTCAAAAATAGGTAGTAGTTTTATCTGCAATATTGTCGAAGACACTATATACCTAAAATACATTGAGTCCGTAGAACCTAAATCCACATATTTCCAAAAGAAAATCACGTAATACTTTTCAGTGCCTTATATTATAAATTTATTATGGTTGGAATGTCCCAAAAAATTGCTTGGGTTAATTTATTCCAAACAACATCAAATACTCTTATTCCGAATTTCTGATTTCCAGCTCTATCCCTTCCCTAATTATCAATTGTAATACCTTTCATGTAATTATCAATTTTGGTACCTTTCAGAACTTTTCATCCTCCTTTAGTAAGTATTTCCAAAACAACCTCCATATATCACCATACTTCTCAGAAAGAGGTCCTAATATCAAATTTTAAATATCCAACTCCATTCCTTTTCCAAATACCATATTTAATATCATTTAATCATTTCTTCTTTCGTATTGCCAAACTCCGTGAACTCAGTGAAACTAATGCCAAATTTTAAATTTCAAACACTATCTGTTCATTCAGTGCTAAATTTGGTACCATTTTTGCATACTTGTAGTTCGCATTTCCAAAACCTTGTCCTTCTTCCAATCTTACAAACAGTGAAATCAATAGCAGCATTTCAAAATTCCAGCCCAATCCTCTACACCAACATTGGTTTCAATTTTTTGCACCTTTAGTACTTTTAGTGCACTTATATTTCCGAATTTCCAAAAATCCAACCTTATCTCCCTCCTCTACACCAATATTAGCCCATAGGCAAAATTTCAATATTCTAGCTTTAGGGGTTTTGCCTGGGCTTTGATGAATCAATCAGAAAATCATAGAAATATTTTGAAACTACATGTTTCGAAATGAATCCATTAAATTATCTGTAACTCAGGAATCAATATATATGCCGGCATTGTTTGTACATATAAACCATGATATTGATTTCAACTTTCTAATGAAGTTTGCAGAACCCGAACTATTTCACTCATTCCATACAATATCAATTACTAACACAATGCAACTTATTTATTTTTAGTATATAGCTTATTTTTGCCTTGCTGGCATTATTTCTGGGACGCTGGGAATGCAGAGGGTATGTGATTGTCATTAATAATGAAAAAAGTACATAGGATAGGATCAAATTTTTGCTGGGTTATAACCCCACAATCCTTCAAAATGTAAAAGACATAAAAATAGGGCATTCGCAACACTGTGCGATGACACTAATAATGATTAAGCTTCCGGTCAGATAATGCAGTAAAAATGATATTAACGGGGACTACCACTACCAGCAAATGCGTTAAGCAATGTCATAGCAACTTTACTCTGCAGGTATTGGTGGTGTATTTGCTGCTGCTGCTACTGGTTTTAATGTTGTTGTAACTGTTCTCTGTCTGTTGCTGTGGTGTACTTGATTTATTTGTTCATTTTGCGACAATCATATATTTTCCTTTTATGCAGCTACAGGACGAGGTAGGGGAGGAAAGAGTAGGAAGGAAAGACGGTACTCCACACAGACGATCAGCCCGACAATAGTTAGAGCCGACATACATTTTCCATTTAGTTTGTCATTGCAATTTTAATTTAAATGTATGTATGAGCCGAGCCAGGGCTGTGATGAAATTGCACTTATGTTACCAGCTCATAAATATCACACGTACTCATCACTCTTCGCCCTCCCTCATCCTTCCCAAACCCGTTTTGCTTCTCTCTCCCGTTAAAATGGACCAAAAAAAAAACAATAATCAAACCAAAGTAGTTGTAGGTGTTGTTGCTTTAGCTGTTAGCAATTCCGGCAAATGGCAATAATATCCATGACTACTGTGTTGGCATTTATGCGTGTGTATGGGTGTGTGAGCATTTCTCTTGCAATTTGTGATGCAATTCCTAGGCAATAGCAATTTGCCAGCTGAGCATAAAGTGTGGGTCGTAACACTTAAATATTTAAATTATGCATAAAAGCGTACCTTGACATCATAGTCTCCCACATCTCCGCCGCCATGCCTAATGTTACACATTTTGCTCTTCTGGATGTTGGTATTTTTTCGTTTGTTGTTGTTTATTTCGGTCGGTCGGTCGGTGTTGCAATCAAGCTCAAGCTAGCGACCTACAACTGCTGACTTGTGGCAAACAACATTTCCATATGTGTACCAAATTCAACGCGAACACGAGTGGGGGACTTCGTACAGGCCACAAAAAGCTGCCTACAAAAGTGTAATTGTTGGCCAAATATACAATCAAAATGAAGGTGAGGCAGAGGGCGAGATTGGCTGGCAAGTCAAACACCCTCAGACCGACTAAGTACTGTACTCTACTCGGTGCTGCGAAAAAAAAATGTGGGTCAAAGGCAAATATGTGTAGAGGAGGCTTGTTTATTTTCCTTTTCACGAATGCGAAAACCTCCCCCAACAACTCTCCCCCTCTCTTTAACCTTTCACCTAAAGCTAAGCCACATAAAAGAGGGTCACTTGCATTTACTCATGCCGCACAGAGAGGAAAAACACGACAACATTGATATTTGTAGCCAACAACAACTTACATATGCCACATTCCGCACCAGAATATGGCCATCCACTGCTGCTGATAGATAGAACGAGCAGCCAGCACCTTAACGCTAGCTGTTTCGCACAAATCATCCAAACTCTTGTTGCTGCAATCTCTTTTTTTTTTTTTTTTGCCCTCGCCATCTGTAAGCTTTTCATATGATGATGCCATAGTTTTTGGTGGTAATGCTGTGTGGGTTTTTCCCCCCTCTCTCGCCCTCTGTGTTTTGTCGTTTCATGTTCACGTCCTGTTATATATGAAATGTTGTATCCTTGTGAAATACAGAGATAACTTTGAAAAATTCGTTAAGAATTGTAAATTGTGTACATTGCCAGCGTACAAGCAATTGCCATTGGTCAACCGGTACATGGCTGGATGGCCACCAACAACAACAAACAACAACAGCTACAACATCAACACTACCAACAAATATTATGAAAAATAAATGTGTCAACTGAATATCTGAGTAAGGTGGTCGGTCGGTTATATGTGTGCGAGTGTGTTTGAGTGTCGATAAAGGTGTAGATTTTTCATAAAGTATTTGATAAATAAATAATAACTATGTATCAGCAACAACATCTGAGAGACACAAACTCTCATCTCCCCCACATACACACACACACACACATATGGTGACATATACACAGATAGAGAAAAATAAATATTCAGGTTATTCTTTTTTTTAACACATTCAGTGATTTTGAAATATTCAGGAGATGTAACCAACATGGGGGACAATTCATTTGTTACAGGTGAAATCTTTGACTTCTGTTCACATGGTTTCTTTTTTCGTTATTTGGACAAAGGGAAATCTATGGAAAACGCTATCAAATTTGGAGAACTGTGGTGAGCGAACTTTGTGGATCAAATTGTTTACCTCCTTTCTATTTCTGGATTAAACAAATGGAAACTTTTTTTGATATTACTCAAGAGAGGAAACTGATAACAATATTACTCCTTCAGAGATCAGATGGTACAAGGAGCTTGTTTGGAGCTAATTATAATCAATATATTTTAAAAGAGCTATAACAACGGACAATTCTACTAAATCTGTGTCTGAACCGATATTTAGTTTCTAGGTACAATAAACGTGAAATCTGGTGAAGAAATTTGTGCGAGCTGTATCCAAATCTAAACCGATCTCCATAAAATTTAGTAGATGTATTTCTTTGCTGCATCTGAGAGTAGGCACCAACTATTTTTGTTGTTGTGGACAAGATACTGTCCACGGGTGTGAGGGAGTAAACACAAAATCGAATGAAACATATACAGGGTTGCCCATATTCGACGGACCCATGACTGTTTGGGCCCATTCCAACCGACGAGGCTTGTCCGCAGGCAACATTCTTTGCGTCAATTGAATTTTGTACGGGAACAAATGCAAATCAATGCTAATAATCCGTTGTAAAGTTGACCGAGCCATACCCAACTGCTGAGAACGGCGTTTTTGGGATGTTCTTGGGGACCTCTCAACACTGGCTCGTACGGCAGCGATGTTTTCGGCCGATCGCCTTGGTCGACTTTTATATGGCCTCTTCGGATTAGAAAGAGCCTTACCAGTCGAAAATTTTTCGTATAAACGCTTAATGCGCACTTCTCACATTTTTTAATGTTTTAAAAGCACGTTGAGTTTTTACAATTGACTTCTTCTGTTGAATGTAAATTTCAACTATTTCAGAGCGCTCGCGTGGCGTTTATTGGTTCATGGTAAAAATCTGCTTGGACTGACGCTTCAAACGCGGTCATTAAGCGATGTGACATCTCTGTCAAAAGTTATGGCGTTGCCAGATGGGTCCGTCGAATAAGGGCAACCCTGTACTTGTCAAAGAGGTCAGCTGAAAATGTACACCTTCGGGTGGCGATCAGAACTCAAGCGTTGACCATGTTGTGGGCCGCCATAACATCTGATGGTCGCTCTCCGCTCGTATTAATCGACCGTGGCATCAGAATAAATGCCGAATATTATTGCGAAAGTATTCTGGAGGGTGTATTAAAGCATTGGGAACGCAAACATTTTGGCCGCAGACCTTGGATATTCCAACAGCACTCAGCACCATCGCCAGCCGAAAATGGTTACAAAATGAGGTTCCTCGCTTCATTTCCAGCGCACAATGGCCACCAAAATCTCCAGGTACCAATCAGTTGGACTATTGCTTCTGGAGTATTTTGGAAAGCCAGGTTGGCACTTAAAAATACCAAAGTGTCGATCACCTCAAGCAACCGCTTCGACGGGAATGGGCCAAAATACCGCAAAGCAACATTCGGACAGCGTGTCTAAAGGCCATAATTCGTGCCAAAGGTAACCAATTCGAACAAATCTAAACTTTTTTTAAATTTTGATGCTATTTCCGACATTTTTTGCTTTCATTCAATAAAAGTAAAAAAATATAAAAATTATGGCGTTTGACTTTGTTGCAGTTTCTTATTTTGTGGACAACATTTTCTAAATTTGAAAATGATCGAAAAGAAAATTTTGCAAGATATCATCCATCAATGGCTGCATGAAAAAGAGCCAATGCGTTTAATCAAGAATAGCTAACAACGACCTATGGAATAAACAACAGAATATCATTCAATATGTTGACTTAGTATTTTTAATAGCTTAAATTTGTATACCCTACACCACAAGGTGGTCAGGGTATTATGTCTTTGTGCATTTGTTTGTAACAGGCAAAAGGAAATGATATAGACCCATAGTTCCTTTTGATGATCTGCATAGAATCACTTTTTGAGTTGATTTATGCATATCAGTCCGCCTGTCCGTCCGTCCGTCTGTCCATGTATTCTTGTGAACAAAATGCAGGTCGCATTTATTATCCGATTGAGATGAAATTTTCCAAACAACATTTGTTTGGCCCAAGGACGAACCCTATTGAAATTGGAGATAATCGGTAAAAATTTAGATATAGCTCCCATATATATCTTCGTCCGATTTGCCTTTTATTGTGCACCAAGTGTGTAATATCAGTCGGAATAGTATGGAATTTTGCACGTACGATCAGATTGGACCTGAAAATAAGTATGCCAAATTTGCTGAAGAACGGTTCAGATATAGCTATCGCTCCCATATATATTGTTCATCCGATTTGTTGTATTTGTTACCCACAGCCGTAATATACACTCCGTAATAACGATATTCAGGGAAATATATCAAATACAGCTCAGAAATACATTTGCTAAATTTTATCGAGATCGGTTCAGATTTGGATATAGCTCCTATTTATATCTTTATCCGATTTCAAATTAATTTTGCACCAAATGGGCAAGACAAGCCCGAATTAAAAAGATACAAATGCTTCGGCATATTTAGTCCTTTGAACTTTAAATTATAATCATAGCGTGTATGATTGAATTCTCCCATAAAAGCTTTTAATTGTTATGCGCAGCTTTACTAAATTAGCAAAGTGGTGTAGGGTATCATAAAATCGGCCCCGCCCGACTTTAGGACTTTCTTTACTGGTTTACTTTGAACATTTGCATACTATTAATGCAAACATATCCTAATGTCCCTTTCATATAAAAAAACCAAACATGTTCTGCAAATAACCATTTCTAAATGGGGAACAATATGCAACAAAGCGATTTTGTTTTTCATTTTGGAAACTACCACCCTGCCACCCACTTAAAATGCACCATTATCATTATCATCATCGCAATCCCAACAACCCCCACCCCCCTAACATCATTCAATCCAATGACCCATTTACATAAAATATTTACAAATGATGGCGTTTTTATGTACCTGTGGCTATATCTCTAATGCGTGAAATTTGTTATTTTCATCTGGTTGCATTTTTTCCCCATTTTTCACTGCTAGATTTGTAATTGTTTGTGGCGAAAAACAACAGCAACAAAACCATAACCAAAAAAAAAAAGAACGAAACATAAAATTCTCTTGTCGACCGATGTTTGTCACATATGGCTGTTGTATTTATAACGAGTCTTTAGGGTAAACTTAAAATAATGCATTTTTAATGCACCAGCGACAATAAAATTGCCATTCATATTCTCAAAAGCCTAACATTTGCAAATGCTGCTGTCGCTGCTGCTGCTGCTGTTGCAGATGATGGTGACGATGACGATGGCAATGGAAATGGCCAACAGGCATTTTTATTCATGCATTTCATGTGCATTTATTCATTTATGGCAAAACGTTGACCGAAACACGGTGAGTTAGTGAGTCAGCGAGTAAGTGACCGAGTGAGCCAGCGCGACAGCTCTTGAACGAGTTAGCCAAGCGATCAAGCTGTGAATTATAAACCATTTTATACAATATTATTATGGAAACACTGGAACAATGCAACAAATTAATATTCATTCAACTACAATGGATACAGATGTTTGGACATAATTCCGCATTCACTGTCCATATCCCGCACATGGCCGCAATGCTTTGCCTCAGCCTGTGGCAGACACTGTTGATTTGATTATACAAATGAGCGAGAAACAGAGAAAAATAACAACAAAACAATGGTCCATATATCGCCCGCCCGCCCCACACACACATACATATCCAATGTGGTATAGTTGCCAACATGGAGAGGTATTAATGGAATTAACGCTCATGTTCATTCTGGGCTTTTTTTCAAAAAATGCCATATCGAACAATTATGGTGGTTGACAGCAGAAACAATACCACAAGACACCTATTTTCATTTATCCTAGTTTATGGTATTTTAATTGAACAGTGGTTACTCAGAGGGGATAATGTGGGCAATTTTGAAGAGCTACTAGCAATTAACACATATTTGGAAGGAGTTTGAAAAATTAAAACCAGCAAAGAAAGTCCTAAAGTCGGGTGGGGCCGATTTTATGATACCCTACACCACTTTGCTAATTTAGTTGTGCTCCATATAACAATTAAAAGTTTTTATGGGAGAATTCAATCATACACGCCATGAATATAATTGGAATTTAAAGTTCAAAGGACTAAATATGCCGAAGCATTTGTATCTTTTAAATTCGGACTCGATAAAATTTGGCAAAGATATTTCTGAGCTGTACTTGATATATTTCCCTGAATATCGTTGTTACGGAGTGCATATTGCGGCTGTGTGTAACAAATACAACAAATCGGATGAACAATATATATGGGAGCTATAGCTATATCTGAACCGATCTTCACCAAATTTGGCATACTACCTTCTAGACTCAATTCGGTCGCATGTGTCAAATTTCATCACATTAGGGCGTTAGACGTTTGGTGCACAATAAAGGGTAAATCGGACGAAGTTATATATGGGAGCTATATCCAAATCAGAACCGATCTCGATAAAATTTATCAAAGGTATTTCTGAGCTGCATTTGATATATTTCCCCAAATATTGTTGTTACAGAGTGCATATTACGGGTGCGTAGGACAAAAATAACAAATCTGATGAACACTATATATATGGGAGCTATAGCTATATATATGGGAGCTAATTTGGTTGTATGTACAAAATTCCATACTATTCGTGATATTACACGTTTGGTGCACAATAAAAAGCAAATCGGACGAAGATATATATGGGAGTTATATCTAAATTTTTACCGATTACCTCCAATTTCAATAGGGTTCGTCCTTGGGCCAAACAAATGTTGTTTGGAAAATTTCATCTCAATCGGATAATAAATGCGACCTGCATTTTGTTCACAAGAATACATGGACAGACGGACGGACGGACGGACAGACGGACTGACATGCATAAATCAACTCAGAAAGTGATTCTATGCAGATCATAAAAAGGAACTATGGGTCTAACTCGTTTTCTTTTGCCTGTTACAAACAAATGCACAAAGACATAATACCCTGACCACCTTGTGGTGTAGGGTATAAAAAGCGATTAAATGAATACTCTTATATAAGGGCTATATGAAGACATGGACCTACATAAGCATTTTTTTTTTTGTAGGCTGTAATACCGATTCCGAACTTCAAATACGAAATTTTGAAATAATTCCGATGAATAATGTCGCTAAAATCTTCATACCATTTACGAACTTAACCTGCCTACTGGCAAAATTCACATGCCAGTACAAAGTTTTAGTTTTATATATCAGTTCGTTCGAAATATAGCGTGATTACTTTCTAAGATAATTTAGCCCTGTCCGTCCGTCCGTCTGCCCTTCTGTTACAATAACGCCAGAGTCAAAACGATTTAAGATAGGAAGCTAAAATCTTGCACATATCAGGCAGGTCTAGTTCGAAGATGGGCTATATTGGTCCACGATTTCATATAGCCCCCTTATAACGGTACCCCCAGATATTCGGTATTTCGATTATTGTAGCCAAAAGAAAATCCAAAAAAGAAGTTCTTTCTAAGTACTTTACCCCATGGAAGAGAATTGTCTATATAGGTCCACGATATCATATAGGCCCCATACAACGGTACCACCCTCCCCATATTCAGTATTTTGATGAACCAAATTTCGTATTTAGATTTCCTAATGGGTACTACAGGCTGCGACAAAAGATTGCCTATGCAGGTCCCATTTAACGGAATTATTTCAAATTTCGTATTAGAAGTTCTTTATGGGTACTACAGTCTATGACAGAAAATCGTCTGTAGAGGTCATCGTTTTGGTATAGTCCCCACATAATGGTACCTCACAATATTCGGTATTTTTTATAATTCACCGTTCTTCTTCAAGTTTCGCAGTTGAGTAATGTAATGGCTTATGACAAAAGTTGCCTATAGAGGTCCAGGTCTTCGTATTGTCCCCATGTATTGGTACCTTCCTATTTTCGGTATTTAAACGATTTCAGGTACAATATTCACAGAAATTATTTAAAATTTCGTATTTGAAGTTTCTAATGGGTACTACAGCCTGTGACAGAAAATAAAATTGCCTATGCTGGTACAATTCTTCATAAAGCCCCCATATAACGGTACCTTCCTATATTCGGTATTTTGATGATTTTAGGTACACTATTCACCGTAGTTTCTTCAAGTTTCGTATTTAAATATTGTAATGGCCTATGACAAAATTTTCCTAAGCGAGTCCACGTCTTCGTATAGACCCCAATATGACGCCGATTTCCTATATTTTGTGTTTTTAAAATTTTAACAGAATTTTTATTTTTATGTATTTATTTAATTTTTTTTTTTTTTGAAAATTTCCAATTTCGTTCCAAATTCAAAGATCGGCCCGGCCGTACTTTCTGCTTTATTGCTTGTTATGGATAGTTTTGTACAAGAGACAATTAGACTATCCTTTGTCAATATATGACTTGCAATAGGTCTTTCTTGAGCGTTTTTCTATCATATCTTTCGCCTTTTCCTTCCTACACTTCATTTTGAATAGTTTTTGCTGACATGAAAAACACGCTTCTCTTCTCGGCTATACAAAATATATTTCTGTATATAAACTATATTTTTATTTATTATTTATATAAACTATATTTTTATTATATTTAGTCACGTCATTCCATTTATAAAAATATTGTCATTTAAATGTTCTTGTTTTCTTTGAATTATATCAAAAATATTCAAAATGATAAATGTGGCTTTTTATTATGGCGACGATTTTGGAACACTACGATGATGACAAAATTTAAAATGAAAATTGGCCATTAGCCATAATTGCTAGGTCATGCCAAGAAATATTGGTCGATTGATCAATTTTGGAATGCTAAAAATTCTATGTCGGGTTTTTTTTTTTAAATCTATTAATATAATTTTAAAAAAGCTTTGAAGATTTCTACCACTGGTCAGGAAATAATAAATTAGACTTGGAAACGTTCACTTAAATAATGTAGATTTTATTATATATTTATGGAATTTCGGGGAAAAGAGGGTATGTAATAATAATATGTAATAATAATTTTGTGTACGACATTTCAAAATGGACTTAATAAAGAATATTTTTCAAAGACGTAAAACGGGAATGCTGTTATTTTTAATTAATAGTTTTCAGGGTCTTTAAAAACAAAAAAGAATATTGTGCAGACTTTAGGAAAAAAATAAATGAAAACAAGTAAAAAACATTTATTTCGCCGGGCCGAACACTTTCGGTGAAGGAAACATTTTTATATAAAAGTATCTGAAGTTAAACGTGTTCCACTTTAAACTACAAACACTACTAAGACCGTTTGGGTAATGCTTTTAAACTTTTCAAAAAAAAAAAAAAAAATACATAAGGTGAGTAAGGCTGTTATATGGCGTCTATACAAAAACGGGAACGTCTATAGACAATTTCATACTGCAAAGATTGCCATCTACCAAATCTTCTTAAATACCAAATTTGAAATAATTGAATGGAACTACAATTATCTATTTTTAGACAAATTTGTGAAAAAAATTGGCAAAAATTATCAAAATACCGAATAACGGGAGATATCGTTATATGGCGGCTAAACCAAAACGTGAACCTACAAATACAATGTTTCGTGGAAAATTGTGGCGAAATTCATCAAGATACCGAATATCGAGAGGTACCGTTGTATACGAAAACGCGGAGCTATATGTACAAAGTTTCGCTACCAGAGCTGGAATCCATTATGACCTACAAATTCCATTTTTTTTAGACAAATTCGTGAAAAATGCGCAAATTTTCATTCATATTATATTCTTAAAGAGTTGCTTCGCTTGGCCGGAAGTGGTGAACTGCCGGATTTAGGTTTCTCTGATGAGAAAACATTCGTTGTTCAGCAGTTTGTAAACAAACAAAATGATCAATATTCTGGAGGGTGTATTAAAGCCATGGGCACGCAAACATTTTGCCCACAGACCTTGGACAGGACTCAGCACCATCGCACTCAGAACGTTCCTCGCTTCATTTCTACCGCACAATGGCCACCAAAATATCCGAATACCAATCCGTTGGACTATTGTGTCTGGATTACCACAGAGCAACATTCGGGCACCGTGTGATGGTTTCATTGGCCGTTTGAAGGCCATAATTTTTAAGTCCCTCACATGCGTAATATGCAGTCCACAAGAATGATATTTAGTACTGGACATCAGATACTGCTCGAAAATACCACTGTCAAAGCTCCGATATATATATTTCATAAGAGCCCAAATGGACTGAATTTTGGCATTTATTTACACCAAATATGGTGTAAATCGGTTCATATATAGCTATAGCTCCCATATAAATGTTTTATCCGATTTGGGGTTTAAAGTCCATCACAAGCTTAATATGCATTCCACAACAATAATATTTGGTACCAGATATAAGATACAGCTTTGAAATAAGTGTTTTAAATTTTGTCAAGATCGGATCAGATTTTGATATATTGGTTCAGATTTGATAACCGATTTTGGGTTAATTTGGCCCCAATTAGCCAATATTATTCCTAATGCCATGAATTTTGGCATGTCCCTCACATTCGTAATATGCATTCGACAACAATGATATTTGGTCTCAGATATCTTATAAAGCTCGGCTAAAAGTTGGATATAGCTCTCATATATATCCTTAATCCGATTTCAGGTTTATGGTGCAAATAATGACTAATATCAACCCAAATGGAGTGAATTTCCGGGACGTACATTTCTATTTTGTGCAATTCGGCTCCGATATATATTTTTGTAATCCTTCTCCAAGTGATATCATGCACCCTATAGCAAACTATAACTGCTGTAAGCAAAATTTTGATGGTGTGTGTGAGCTATTTCAAAAATATAATCTTTTGTTAATGGAGCTCTACTAACTATGCACAGTGGAGTAGGGTATCATATAATCGGCCCGCCCGACTTTTGACTTTTCCTTACAGGTTTATTTTTTATTTTTTATATTTTCAAAGAATTTCTGGGGTTTAATCCTGGATTTTTTAGAGAATATTTTTCGAGAACACTCATAGTTACAATTGTGAATATTTTACAGAATATTATTCATGAATTATGGTATACTTCTAAGGGCCTTCGTTGCAATTTTCCTGTATTAAAAGAAAATTCAAGCTCTATCATTTCGGAAGTTTGTTTTATGAGCATTAATCGAGCTTTAACCCTCATAGATTGATTTTTTTTATTTTATATTTTTATTTATTTTCGCTTTTTGTTTGAAAAATCCAATAATATTCCCCCACCCCACTCTACTGTCCTCAAAATATCCTTATAATTGTTTAAAGGCCTAAAATTGCTTTTGGGGGTTGTGCATGCAACAACAATTGCCACGGGGACATTCCGGTTTTTGTGTTAGTTAATTTATTAGTTTTTATTAAAGTAAATTCAAAACCAATAACAACCGCAACGTTGCATTGTATGCAACATGGAAAACCCCACAAATTGAGAGCCCTAAAGGCATGGACAAATATAAGCCGAGAAAAAAATGTCGGGGAAAAAACCTTGGTTTGGGTATTTGAGGCCATAACAGATTTGCCAAAACTATTTTCAAATGCATTCGGTGGGTATTTTTTTGGTCACATATAAAAATCTAACTATGGCAAATGTGATAATCGAGTTTATACAAGCGGATTATTGTAATAGATACGCAGGTTGGTTGGTTGGTCGGCCGGTCATTGGTGGCAGGGCACGGTGGCCGGTATTATCTATGTAACAACATCGACCACAATGGCTGAAGCTGGCTGGCTAGCATTGCAAATATGCGGCTGTGGTTGCAACTGTGGTTGTGCGTGTTTTCATGAGGGAGAATTTTGAGGGAGTTACTGGTATCAAAAACACTGTTTGCCCATTTAGTTTAATATTAGACAGACTTATTAACCGCCAAACAACATGTGCCACTTGCAATGCATTTTGTGGTTTTATAATGATATGTTTTTCTCAAACTCAATTACCTTTAAATGATTTTGCAACAAAATTATAATCATAATAATAAGCCGGAAGCGAACAACATAGAGGGAGGAGCGGTGCAGAAGCCTCAAAACTCCAGCAACATAATTATGTGCCATTTTAACACCCTCAAAATTTTCCAAAAATGGCTAAATGATTATATGTGTACACATAATTATATATAGTTGCATGTGTGTGTGTGCGTGTGTGTGTGATACATTCACACATACACAAACACTTTTATGTTTGATATTTTCATCCTCATTACAACTAATGCATTATAATGATCCCCACAACCACAGAAAAGCTAACCAACCCACATGCAGTCAATGCCTAGTCTGATCCCTTTTAAAAGAGATTTTTGCAAATTACCAACCATACACACACACACCCGACACAAAATCCCACTCATACATACATAAATACACACATCAAGGATATAAATGAAATTTTAATAAATCTGTTATATTATTTCATAAAATTTAGAGATTTTTGTTGAGGATATCATTGGGGTCTCGCTCTCGCCCCCGCCCTCTCTCTCCCCCCTTGTATAACCGTATTTGTATAATCTGTGGTTTACTTGTTAAATATATTTCATCGTAAGTGTGGCTAAGCTTTTAGATTACGAGATAAAAGTGGGGGGGGCTGTAGAGATATATATCATCTGACCACATACACATAAATGCATTTGAAAGCATTAATGAGTATAACAGGGTGGCTGGATCCATTAGAAATTACCATGTTTGAGAGGAAACGAAATTTCGATGTTGGTTCTATCATTTTTAGTCCAGAATGAAATAATCGTTAACTTTCTACAATACGAGTTTTCTTCAAAGGATTGCTTTGATAATAATTTTTAAGAGCTGGGATAGTAGATTTTTTGGGAAATTTTTTGTGGTACTAACAGAGCTAGAGTTTTTTTTAAGAATATTTAATAGACTTAGGATCGGGGCCATATTAATTAATATTATTCAAGGACAACAGACAACTACGTTGGTTTTAGCGAATTTTTTTTAAGAATAATTTTATAGTACCCAACGAAGAAATCTTAAGATTATTTATTTATCAAAATAAACAGAAAAAATGGGATTATTAAAGATTATGTCCAAGGACATCCAAAGCTAGAATCATGATGTCTTAAAGATTTTTTTTTAAGAACTATCAAGGGTCGTAGGATTTTAAAATAACTACTGTAAAGGATTTTGTGTCTTTTAATTAGTTTTTAGGATATTCGCAGCTAGAATCGAGGATTAAAAAAATATATCCAAGGATTTGCTGAGCTATAATCATAGATATTTTTATAACATCCACGATAGTATGGAGGGTATATTAAGTTTGTCATTCCGTTTGTAACACCTCGAATACATATACATTTTAAAACCCACAAAGTATATATATTCTTGATCAGCATAAAATTCTATGTCGATTTAGGGATGTCCGTCCGTTTGTCCGTCTATCTATCTGACCGCCTGTGGAAATCACTTTAGCTTCTGATAAAATATTTTTCAAATGCAGGACTTTAGGTATTAAAAATGGGTGATGTAGGTCCACGTTTTGGTATAGCCTCAATATAAGGGTACGTCTCTAAATTCGGTACTGTCATGTTTTTAGCGATATTATTCGCACGAATTGCTTAAAATTTGATATTTGAAGTTCGTAATGTACAGTACAGCCTATGACAGAAAATTGTCTGTACAGGTCCCCGTCTTCATATAGCCCCCATATAACGATGCCTCCCAATATTCGGTATTTTGATGATTTTCACCCGAATTGTTTCAAATTTGGTATTTGATGTTCGTAATGGATACTACAGCCTTTTGACAGAAAATTGTCTGTGCAGATCCACGTTTTGGCATAGCCCTTATATAATAGTACTCCCGATACTCGGTATTTTGATGATTTTACCTACATTATTCGTCGATTTTTTTCAAGCTTCGCATTTGAATATTGTAATGGCTCATGACAAAAGTTCCCTATGCCTCATTTTGTAACCATTCTTGGGTGAAGCGTGCTGAGTCCTGTTGGAACCCTAAAGAATATTTTCGCGATAATCATGAGAATAAATAATGCAACGGTTGATTAATACAAGCGGAGAGCGACCATCGGCTGTTAATGCGGCCCACATTATCATTTGAGTACTGGTGGCCAACCGAAGGTGCATATTTTCAGCTGGACAATGAATAATTTCTCATCGGAGAAAACCAAATTCGGCAGTTCACCACTTTCAGCTAAGCAAAGCAGTTCATTAGCTCTTTTAGGTATATTTTATTTCTGTTGCACTTTTTTGAATTTCAGTGGCATTACTCCGAGGTCAGTTTTAAATATTTGCCGAATGGAATATTGCAATATGTTCAGCTCACGAGCCATTTTTCGACCACTGCGACGCGCGTTTCGATCAAGTCGCTTCTTTACTTTTCGAACCATTTCTGCTGATGTTGCTGTTTTCTTCTGTCCACTTTCTTGACGTCGGGTTACGCCACCAGTAACACGGTTACGAGCGATGGAACGAGTCACAGAAAAATTATTCAAATTTAAATGCTGGAGTGCTCTAACGATAGCCACTTGAGGTTTTCCAGCCAAATATAAAGAAATCACACTATCACGCTTGAATTTGATCACAAATAACCTTTCTTTCTGGAAAATTCTCACCACAAAGATTTTGTACGCTTGTTAATAATAGTGAACTGTCACTGGAATAATGAGTGGTCGGGTGAGTAGCTTAGAAATTGAAGCAGTCTGAATTTGGTTGCAGTTTTTTTATCTCACCCTGAATATATTCTGAGATTCATAGTGCAATTTGTGTAGAATACTTTTCTTGTGACAATTTTTCTTGATGTTATGCTATTTTGAGGTGTTAATTTGAAAATAGTCCGAGGAAAAAATAGGAAATATTTTCTGGTTATTTTGTATACTTAATTTTATTTGCTTGATATACAATGTGAATAGAGATTTATTTCTTTTGTGACGTAGTGAAATTTGATGGAGAATATTTTTTTCTTTGCAGTCATACTTATAAAATGACGCTTTGTAGGGGATTTCTGCATAAACTCACATAAAGGCTTTTACCCTGAAATTTTACTTGTTTTTTTTGATAAATATGAGCTCTTTGTGTTTATGTTACTTTTAGACTCTTGTCGTCTTCTATTACCTATAGTAGAATTTCATGACAATTTCGTTTTTATACCCTCCACCTTGGAAAGGAGGGTATATTAACTTTGTCATTCCGTTTGTAACATCCTTAAATATTCGTCTTAGACCCCATAAAGTATATATTCATAATCAGCATAAAATTCTAAGTCGATTTAACGATGTCCGTCTGTCTGTCTGTCTGTCTGTCTGTCCGTCTGTCTGTCCGTTTGTATGTTGAAATCACAATACAGGCTACATTATTTGACGTAGAGTGCCAAAATTTAGCAGAGCAATTTGCATTGTGTCTAGGATGGTTGGTATTGAAAGTGAGATATATCGGTCCACGTTCTGGTATAGTCCCCATATAACGGTACCTACCGATATTCGGTATTTTGATGATTTATGCCACATTTTTTCACGGATTTGTCTGAAATTTGGTATTTGTTGGTCATAATGGATTCCAGCTCCGGTGGCGAAACATTGCGTGTATAGGTCCACGTTGTGGTATAGCCCCCATATAAAGGTACCTCCCGATATTCGGTATTTTAGTTTTTTTTGCCATATTTTTTCACGGATTTGACTAATAATTGGTATTTGTGGGTCATAATGGTTTCCAGCTCCGGTGGCCAAACATTGCATGTATGGGTCCATGATTTGGTATAGCCCCCATATAACGGTACCTCCCGATATTCGGTATTTTGATGATTTTTGCCATATTTTTTCACTGATTTGTCTAAAATTGGTATTTGTGGGTCATAATGAGTCCTAGTTTGTGTGGCGAAACATTGTAATTATAGGTCCACGTTTTGGTGTAGCCCCCATATAACGGTACCTCCCGATATTCGGCATTTTAATGGTTTTTGCCATATTTCTTCTAATGTTTCTTTTACCCTAAGGTGGAGGGTATTAAAAGTTTGGCCCGGCCGAACTTACTGTTTTGTTACTTGTTTTTTTTTTTTTTTTTTTTTTTTTCTTGGAATATTTTGACCACAAAGACCTCTATGGTTTTTGGGTTGACTGATAATTTCAGAACAAAGTAATCCTCCTGGTTTTATATGCAATACTGCCGAAAACACTATATGCCTACGAAAACACTATTAAAAATCTGTGGAAGAGAGGAAAATTATTCCCTCTATTTAGATTACTTTGAGATGTAAACATTCAA
Organism: Musca domestica; assembly: GCF_030504385.1. Lineage (NCBI taxonomy): Eukaryota > Metazoa > Arthropoda > Insecta > Diptera > Muscidae > Musca > Musca domestica. The sequence continues at coordinate 468,560 of NW_026712370.1, forward strand.
AATGCCGATACAAGTGCCTTCTATTTTTAGCTCTCCTTTCAAAATCCACTGAATTTTTCCTTCAATTATTTTATGTGGTGCCCAGTGTTATTATTTCATACCCACCAAATTTTGCCATGAGGAAATATTTATAAAATTTGCGATTTTTTCCCGGCCACCCTATTGCATATTATTTCAAATAATTTGTAGTATATGTATGCAAGTTTGTATTTAATAGAATTTATTACATTTAATTAAGTTTACCATCAAACCATCACACATACACACACTCATACACATATTTCTGTAATTTCTGTGTATGTGCATGTCCTGCGGCAACAATACATCTAATGGACACCAAATAATGTTCAAATGGATTGCTGTTGCTTGGCCAAATGGACAAAAAAAAAATAAACAGTTAATGTACCACAAATAATCCATGTGACATTAAAAGGGAATTAGAATCTATGGTTGGCTGATGGAAATGTAGTTCAGAGAAAAAAATTATTTTTATTTTTTTTTTTTTTGCCTCTTTTTTGCCACATTTGAATATTGAATTGGAAAAACAAAGCGAAATGATTTTAAAATGATTGATTGAAAAATGAGTTTTTTGTTCATTACTTATGGAAAATCAAACAAAGCTTTGATAAAAATAGATTACAATGGCTTCACGTACTTTTGTCCCTTTTTTAATTCAACTATGTGGGCTTAGGTTTTTTAATTAAAAATAAAAACTCATTTACTCTGTGATAACAAAGAGCTTATGGAGAGATACGGATGTGCATCAGTAAGTATTAAAACAACAGTTTTATTATTATCTATAATAATTAAAAAAATTTGCATAAAACCAATCACTCGTAGATATAGCAATGATTGAAATTGCAAATCATAATCAGAAAGATGATAGCAGAATATTCTATCCCCAAACTTTCTAAATTATAGTCTTCTCTTTCTTGTCAATTTAATTTTTTAACTGTGCAACCAAATTGAATGTTTAAATAATAGCAGAAATAATTTTAGTTATTATTAAAAAATATCTAAAACAAGAGGACAAGTGCATCCCCGTTTTGAAAGTTTGAATCTCAAAGTAATCCAATAGAGAAGGAAATATCTCAACTTTTCCAAATTTTTGGAAATACATTTAGGTGCAAAGTACCTTGGGATGTTGATAATAATACGAGGATCATTTAGGTAGGGCACTTCAATCCCCAGGGGAGTCACCAACGGGGGCCTTTTGGTTCTTTTTTTTTCCAAAATATAGTCAAAAAGTACAAAAGCAGTAAGTTTGTGCTGACCGAACTTTAAACGAATTTGGCAATTTTCAAAATATGAAATCCGTTAAAAATTCTGGTAAAATCTTAACAATGCCGAATGTAGCTATTATATGAGGGTCTATACGACGACGTGGACCTCCATAGGCAACTTTTATCATAAATCATTACAATTTTCAAATGCGAAACTTAAAAAGTCTAAAAGTCGGGCGGGTCGACTTTATGCTACCCTCCACCACTTTGCATATCTAGTAGAGCTTCATATAACAATTAAAAGTTTTTATGGGAGAATTATACCATACAAGCTATGACTATAATTGTAGTTTAAAGTTCAAAGGACTAAATATGCCGAAGCATTCGTATCTTCTCAATACGGGCTTTTATTGCCCATTTGGTGTACAATTAAATTGAAATCGGATAATGGGAAATCGGATATATGGAAGCTATATCCAAATCTGAACCGATCTCGATAAAATTGGCGAAGATATTTCTGTGCTGTATTTGATACATTTCCCTGAATATAGTTGTTACGGAGTGGATATTACGTCTGTGGGGTACAAATATAACAAATCGGATGAACAATATATATGGAAGCTATAGCTATATCTGAAGCGATTTTCACCAAATTTGACATACAACCTTCTAGACTCAATTCGTGCTAAATGTGCCAAATTCCATCCCATTTGATCTAATTTACACGTTTTGAGCGCAATTAAAGGCAAATCCGACGAAGTTATACATGGGAGCTATATAAAAATCTCACCCGATCTAGACAAAAATTTAGCAAAGGTATATCTGAGCTGTATTTGATATATTTTCCCAAATATTGTTGTTACAGAGTGTATATTACGGCTGCGGAGTACAAAAATTTATATAATTTCTGGAGCCATAGCTATATCTGAACCGATTTCGATCAAAATGGGCAAACTTATTTTCACGTCATATGTGCAAAATTTCAAACTATTTGGGCTGATATTACACGTTTGCTGCACCAAAAAGGCAAATCCTACGAAAATATATATATGGGAGCTATATCTAAATTTTGACCGATCACTCCGATTTCAATAGGGTTCGTCCTTAGGCCAAGCAAATGGTTTGTAGAAAATTTTATCGTGATCGAGCAATTAATGCGACCTGTACTATGTTAAGAAAAATACATGGAAAGACGGACAGGCGGACGGACGGACATACATAAATCCACTCAGAATGTGATACTATGCAGATCTTTAAAAGGAACTTTTGGTCTATCTCGTTTCCTTTTGGATGTTACAAACAAATGCACAAACACATAATACCCCACCTTGTGGTGTAGGGTATAAACATCGGTGTAATAATGTCGCTTAAATCACCAAAATACCGAAAATAGGTAACGTTATATGAGGGCTATACGAAGACGTGGACCGGCACAGAACATTTTCTGTCTTAGGCTGAAGTATCCATTACGAACTTCAAATACCAAATTTGGAATAATTCCGGTCAAAAATGTCGCTAAAATCATCAGAATATCAAATATTGGGAGGTACATTTGAGTAAAATTTTGTCATGAAATTCTAAGACAGATTAAAACAGAAACATCAAAAATCTAAATCCTATTTAAACGCCAAGAATTCAAAAATATTTATAACTCATTTTAGGGTGAAATTGGTACTGCATATGATTTTATGCAAAATTCTGCTACAAAACATCATTTAGGAAGGATGACGCCAAAGGCACAATTATTCTTCATCAGATTTCACTGTAAGTTACCACAGAAAATATATCTCTATTTCCATTGCATATCACGAAAATGTTTATATCCATTTTGTCAAAAAGACTCAAAAATTTCCTAATCAATTTTTCAAATAAATCATAAAATTATGTGAAATTGAGTATTTTACTAAATGTTTCCGATGCTTAGATTTCTCGAGCGTTTCCCTTCCGCATATCAGAGTTGATCAGGTTTATTATTAATTTTCTTGTCTTATTTATGATTTACTAAAAATCCAATATAATTTGTATTACTTACAACCAAGGCATCTCTTAAAGTTATAGCAAATGTGCAAAACTTACCTGAAAAGACAAAGGAATAATAATTGTTAAATAATTTAAAAAATCAAAATATTTTCAACATTTATAAGGCAGAATTAAGCCAGAACAAAACTAATATCTTAAAACAGTACAAAAAGTCAATACTCCCAAATAATTAAAGCATTAATACAGGCTATCAAAATGTCCACTTCATCGAACTTAGCTTTAATAATAGTCAGTTTACCAAATGCCCTGCTACTCGCCTCGCTAAAACCCATTATTATTCTCAAAACCATAAATTTATTTTTAAATATGCCTTTCCACGTTTCTGTAACAGCTAATATTATTATACTCACTAGCTCTTCCTCTCTCTCTATCTCTCTCTCACACACACACACTCCCTTACTCAGAAAGGTGTTATAAATTAGCTCTATTTTCACAAATCCTCAAACACACCACATGCACGCACTCACAAACACACACATATACACTCTAGCATACGGCAGCGCAGACAAACGAATCGAGTCGATCGATGTTCGAGGGGTTTAGTTGATTATTTTTACTCGCCGTAGTGGTCAGTGATGGTGTGTTGCCACTGCTTGTTAAACAAACAGGATATCCAATTTAGATACAATTACCAGCATTGACCACGAAAGGATGTATCCAACTAATAAAATGTCAATACCAATAACTTTTGACATGACATGGACATGGACGAATAAACCAACAGCGGCAACAACAACACTAACATGGACCTCAACAAAGGTGTGGCATGGTCAACAAGTATGCAACAATGTTGTTTGAATGATGTACCTTTTTGGGAGCAACAAAAAATCAACCATTCAATGGCATTGCCACACCACACAGTTATCCTTACACCATGTCAAACAACGGAAGCTTATAGGATTTTCCGCTCGAATACAAAAAAAAACGACACGTTAAATCCTTTCTAAAAATACAGCCGGGAGTTAGTTTTTCCCCCTCAGTCTAGCCGTGTGACTCACTCGACTTGACTCCCTGATGGACTATTTTTATCAATTCAAGTTATTTTTAATGGATTTTGTAAATACTCCAAGTGTGGCCGATGTCCAGCTGCAGTTTGAGTTGTTGGTGTTGTTGGTGTTGTCGCCATCATTGCTGTAGAGGGTGTTGCTGCATATGTCCAGTCGCTGACCGTTTAACAACCCTTTTTTGTCGCTACGTCAGAAGTGTGTTTACATTGTTTGTCACGCCCTTTTGGTTTTCTCATTGTTTGCTTGTGGATGTTACTCATGCTGGTGTTGCTGTTGTTATTGCTGTCGTGATGACTGTGCCGCTGTCATCGCATTATTGGCTTGATTTGGCTTGACTGTTTGTTCACCCACTTGTCCATCCCATGGTCCCTCTCAATGCCCTGTTAGACCACGGTGCGTGTGTGCATCAGCAGTTGATTAAACGGAAAATTGATTTAATTTTCATTCCTTTTTTTATCCCGCACACGCACCCCATCCTTACACCCATTTGACCGGAAAAAGGTGTTGACCACTTTAACAAAATCGTCTGAGTGATCCTTGACACGTCATTGTCACATTAACGTTGCGTCCATAATGTGTTGATGTTGATTTAACGAATGACGTGTAAACAAAGGATTTACCTTTAAGGAAGAGATCAAATATCGGGGAGTTTGTCAGAAAATGAGTAAATAGGAAGGAGAGGGGGAGACATGGAGGTTGTTTGAGCATTTTCGTTTGAAGGCCAAATGAGCTACAAATGTGTATTTTTATACCATCTACCATAGAATATGGAGGGTATATTAGTTTTGTCATTCCGTTTGTAACTTCTCGAAATATTCATAATAGACCCAACAATTCTAAGTCGATCTAGCGATGTCCGTCTGTCTGTCTGTTGTAATCTTTCGAAGGAATTGAGATAGAAGGCTAAAATTTTTCAAACGTGCATAGTTTACCAATAGGCAGAATAAGTTTGTAAATGGGCCATATCGGTCCACGTTTTCGTATAGGCCTTATATAACGGTAAATCCCGATATTCGGTATTTTCATGATTTTAGCGATATTATTAACAGGAATCGTAACAAATTTCGTTCTACGACCAAAAATTTCGTGTGCAGGTCCACGTCTTCGTATAGCCCCCATATAAGGGTACCTTTCGATATTCGGTATTTTCATGATTTTAGCGACAATATTTACCGGCATTATTTAAAATTTCGTAATGGCAGTTTGTAATGGGTGCTGCAGAGTATAACAAAAATTTTTGTATGCAGGTGCAAGTCTTCGTATAGCCCCCATATGACGGTACCGGTATTTGAAGTTCGTAATGTGCACTACATCCTATGACAAAAAAAAATTTAGTGGTAGATTTCGGAATTTTTTTTTTTTCAAATTGTTCAAGTTTCTTCCAGATGATGAAGGACATTAAAAGTGCGGCCCAGCCGAACTTTGCTGCTTTTTACTTATTAATATTTTTTTAGAGTAAAATCATGAGTTCAGAGCAACAATTTTTTTTTTTTTTTTTTTTTTTTGAGGTTCAGTGGAGTTCCAACTTTGATTTTTGGCAATTTCTTTACTCAAGGGCCAGCTTATCTATAGACGTATGTTTTTATGACATATTTTTAGGAACCACACTGTCTGTAAATATGGAATAGCTACACAAAAAATTATTACTGGCAAAATTCGGCAGATTATTGTTAAAGCAGTAGTTTTTGTGAATTTCTTGAATTTTAAAAATCTCTAACAAAGCATTACTGTAGAAGGATTACGTTGAATACAAAAATATTCGTCATCAAATTGTAGTATGTCACAATTTTAACTGTATATCAAAACAAGTAAAGCAGCTAAGTTCGGCCGACAGAACTTTTAATACCCTCCACTATTTGGAAGGAACTTGACATTTTCCTCTTCTATTTAGCTTACGATCTCGTCAGTTGGGCAAAAAAAAGCTTTTTTTGTCATAGAAGTTATGATTAAAATAATTTCTGTGGAGAATATCCCAGACAAAAACAAGTAAAAAAGCTGTAAGTTCGGCCGGGCCGAACTTTTAAAATCCTCCACCATTTGGTAGAAATTCGGCAATTTCCAGAAAAAAAACCGTTAAAAATTCTGTTGAAATCTTAAAAATACCGAATGCCTATACGACGACGTGGACCTGCATAGGCAACTTTTGTCATAAGTTATTACAATATTTAAATGCGAAACTTGAAGAAAAATCTGTTTATAATGTAGTTAAAATCAGCAAAAAATCAGCGGTAGAATATAGGGGGTACTGTAGTATGGGGGCTATACGAAGACGTGGACCTGCACAGACAATTTTCTGGCATGGGCTGAAGTATCCATTACGAACTTCACATGCGAAATTTGAAACAATTCTGGTAAATAATGTCGCTAAAATCATCAAAATACCGAATATTGGGGGGTACGGTATATGGGGGCTATACGAAGACGTGCACCTACATGACCCATTTTCTGTTTTATGCTGCAGTATCTATTACGAACTTCAAATACCAAATTTGGAATGATTCCGTTAAATAATGTCGCTAAAATCATCAAAATACCGAATATCGGGGGTACCGTTATATGAGGGCTATACCAAGACGTGGACCTGCACAGATAATTTTCTGTCTTAGGCTGCAGTATACATTACGAACTTCAAATACCAAATTTGAAACGATTCCGGTAAATAATGTCGCTAAAATCATCAAAATACCGAATATCGGGAGTTACCATTATATGGGGGCTATATGATAACTTGGACCTACATGGCCCATTTACGAACTTAACCTGCCTACTGGCAAAATATATATGTGTGCAAAATTTTAGCCTTCTATCTCAATTTATTCGAAAGATGGCGTGATTACAACAGACAGACGGACAGAGACACAGAGGGAGATGGCTAAATCGTTTCAGAATTTTACGCGGATCAAAAATATATATATTTTGTTTGGTCTGACATGAGTATTTCGAGGAGTTACAAACGGAATGACAAAATTAATATACCCTCCATAGTATGGTGGAGGGTATAAAAAAAGGGACTTATAAGGATTGGTGGCTCTTTTCGAAACCTAGGTATTCCCTGCCTTACCCCCTGGTAAACATTACCATCGTTCTCCACTAATAAACAAACGTTGTTTTTATAAAAACAACAATAAAGGGATTAAGCCTGACCATTGTAGAACTACACATTTGTCAAAAAAAAAAAAAATCCGAAAACTAACACTTAATTGAAAGCCGTTATTTGGGGACTATACGAAGACGTGGACCTGCTTACGATTTTTTTTTTTTTTTTTTTGACATATGCTGTGGCGCTCATTACGAACTTCAAATTCGAAATTTGAAACAGTTCCAGTGAATAATGTCGATAAAATCATTAAAATATTGAATATCTGGAAGTACCGTTGTATGAGGGATATACGAAAACGTGAACCTACATGATCCATTTTCAATACCAAAAGTCCTGCAGACATAATACACATTCGAGTAAACATTTATCAACCTAGTTCATTTCGTTCGGAAGCTAGAGTGATTTCCATAGAGGGACAGACGGACTGTCATTTTATGCTGATCAATAATATATATACTTTGTAGGGTCTAAAATGTATATTTCAAGGTGTTACAAACGGAATGACAAACTTATTATATATCCTCCATACTCAGGCGAAGGTTATAAAAATGTCAAGTACCAAATGGGCTAAACAGATAACTATGGAAAAACAACCCTCTTACTATATTATTTCTGTAAATTTAAGCATTACGTTGTTTTTAATCTTCCTCGCCACCGGCCGCAAAAGCCACCTTCAATTACCAACTCTTGATATCCCCTTCGCCACTTTAAAAATAACAATAATAATGCTACAGCCATGTACATTTCCAGCGAATTGGATTTGTTTATTATTGCATTGTGTGCTGGCACATCATTACCCACAGGGTAATCAGGTGCCTGCTATAGGCGTGTGTAAACAAATAAACGTAAATGCAATTGTTTTTTTTTTTTTTTTTTTTTTTTGGTGGTGTTTTTAATTTTATTTTATAAAAAAACACATTTAAAACACATTTAATATTAAAAGCCATTAATTTCAAAGTTATTAAGTTCTTAATATTTATGTTGTGGCATTAATTTATGGCCAGTGATATGAATTTAACCTGTATCGCTGCCAGAAACCTGAGGCTAGTTGTTGCGTGCGGCTGCCGAACTCTCGCATATTGGCAAATCGTTGTTGGTGTTGTTGCTGTTGTTCTTGTTGCGATTGGCTTATACATGATTTTATTGTGTAAAATACAATATGAGCCCTGTGGCCTTGTGTTCGCCACCGCTCAGCTCACTTATCCTTCATCCTGATGTCATTTGCATTTGTTCGGCAAACAACATTTGGATGTGTAACAACTAACAATGATAGCCTATAGGTCCCATAAATCATAGACAAAGATTTAAAGTGGGTTCTTACATGTGTAAATGTCACGTAATAATAACAACAAAAACAACAACACTTTATTACATGCATGAATATATGGATGTAATGAGGAATTGTTAAGTTATTGTATTTAAAGTAAATAAATATTTAGAAGCTGTAAATGATGCAATGACAAGGCTGGGAATTTTGTTTTTAGTACCAACTATATTCAGATTTTTTTAACGGATAGCAGAGCTAAAAGGGATTTGTGATAATATTTTCTTAAGGACCAAAAATGTAAAAAAAAACCTAGACTTTTCCAAGAAAATGTCCTCAAAGCTAAAAAAATCATTTTCTTGGAAACATAGATCCAAATCCAAAATACCCATACATATTTATGGCACCCCCTGTTTTTATAAGAAATTCCAGATTATGAAAGTAGAGAACACGGTGTTTTGAAAGTTTACATCGCACAGTAACCAAAAAAGGGAACAAGTTTCACCATTCTATTATGTTTATCGAATCAACAATGACGAAATATTCAACAAAATTGTTTGTCATGACATTCCACTATAGGTTCTAGAAGATATCAAAAGCATAATGCCAAATCGATTGGAAAATATGGCCAATTCCCTCAAAATAATCTAAATCGGTGGCTATCTTCACACAAGGGATGTACCAAAAGTAGGACCTATATTGACTATTTTTTGTTAATAGTGTTACCACATAATAACCAATGAGGAAAGGTCATATTCGCGCGAGGCCTATTATATAATACTCTGCACCACAATGCGTATTTAGTAGAGCTCACGTAAGAGAAAATAGTATATTGTAAACAGGATGAGAAAATACAACTGCAAAAAAGTCAAACGCCATAATTTTTACATTTGTTTTTAAATATTATTGAATGAAACCAAAAAATTTCAGAAATAACATCAAATTTTGGAAAAACTTTGGGTTTGTTCGAATTGGTCGCCTTTAGAACGAATTATGGCCTTCAAACGGCCAATGAACCGTCAAACGCTCGCAAATGTTGCTCTGCGTTATTGTGGCCCCTTTACGGCGAAGCGCTTGCTTGAGGTGATCGACATTTTGGTATTTTTTAGTGCCAACCTTACATTCTGAAATACTCTAGACACAATAGTCCAACGGATTGTTATTCGGAGATTTTGGTGGTCATTGTGCGCTGGATATGAAGCGAGGCACCTCATTCTGTAACCATTCTTGAGTCCTGTTGGAATGTGCAAGGTCTGAACCCTTTTGGAATGTGCATGCCCAAGCTTTGATACACCCTCCAGAATATATTCGCGATAATATTCGGCATTTATTCTGATGCCACGGTCAATTAATACAAGCGAAGAGATATCATCGCCCTAGACCCTAGGTCCGTTTCAGGACATTTGGAGTCGATCTAGCAATTTCCGTCCGGCTGTCTGGCTGGCTGGTGCGTGCGACAACTCTCGAAGAGTGTTCTATTTAGTCCAAACTTGGTACATCGTAATATTATTACCAAACTTAGATCGAGTTCGGAAATTTTCAAAGAAAATAGTTTATTGCACAGAAAAAGAAAGGTTGATCCGATTTTGCTCCAACTTTGGAAATCCTAATGTTTTCATCAGTGCTAAGTCATGTGCGAAAATGGACAATATCGGTACACTCCATCAAGTATCTGCCTCGCGAAGCGTCAAAATTTGGAAAAATTATAACTCTTATAAAATGTGATGTAAGAGTCCGATTGTCTTCAAATTACACACATCACAATATTTTTATTGATCCAAGGTCTGGCCAAAGAGTCAACATTTTGAATATTCATGAAGCTCACAAGACGCGAAATTAACATCCGTTTTCATTCACACTTGGCAAATCTCAGTCGAACCATTTCTTCTGGTACCACTTTCACGAAGGGTCAAAGTTACGAATCACCAAATTGATTATTAAATCCGAAATAAGCGTCCAGTTATCTTCATATTTCATATATCGGATCATTTCTTCTGCTACCTCTTACGCCAAGGGTCAAAGTTACGAATAACCGAATCGATTATTAAATCCGAAATAAGCGTCCAATTATCTTCATATTTCATGTATCCCATTATTTCTACTAACACAAAATCGGATAAAAATATATATGGGATCTATATCCAAATCGGAACCGATTGCGATAAAATTTCTGAGCTGTATTTGATGTATTTCCCTGAATATCGTTGTTACGGAGTGCATATTATGGCTGTGGGTAACAAATATGACAAATCGGATGAACAGTATCTTCAACCGATCTTCACCAAATTTGACATACTAGCTTCTAGACTCAATTCGGTCGTAAGTGCCAAATTTCATCCGATTTGGGCAAATATAAATCGGACGAAGTTATATATGGGAGCTATATCCAAATCTGAACCGATCTCGATAAAATTTAGCAAATGTATTTCTGAGCTGTATTTGATAAATTTTCCCAAATATTGTTGTTACAGAATGCATATTACGACTGCGGAGGACAAAAATAACAAATCGGATGAACAATATATATGGGAGCTATAGCTATATCTGAACCGATTTCGATCAAATTTGGCATACTTATTTTTAGGTCTAATTTGATTGTATGTGTAAAATTCCATACTATTCGGGCTGATATTATACGTTTGGTGCACAATAAAAAGAAAATCGGACGAAGATATATATGATAGCTATATCTAAATTTTGACCGATTACCTCCAATTTCAATAGGGTTCGTCCTTGGGCCAAACAAATGATCTGTGCAAAATTTCATCTGGATCGGGCAGTAAATGCGAACTGTACTTTGTTTACAAAGATACATGGACAGACGGACATGCATAAATCGAGTCAGAATGTGATTCTATGCAGATCATCAAAAGGAACTATGGGTCTATCTCGTTTCCTTTTGCCTGTTACAAACAAATGCACAAAGACATAATACCCTGACCACCTTGTGGTGTAGGGTATAATCAAATATCTCATATAAAGTGGAGGAAGAAGTCGATTTTTATAACACTAATGTCATATAAGAAATTGAAAATATTTATCTACTCCTTCAGAACTTCCTTCATCATAACGCAAGTCAAAATATATTTATGTAACCGAACATTGGCTGAGGGTATGTAGCTGTCGGCAGCAATACCGTCTGATTCCATTTTACTTCTTTACTTCATAGTTGGTATGATCTTCTTTACATAAATTCGCAATATAAACTTTTTTGTTATGTGAACTCTAGTAAATACGCATAGCGTACCGACTTTTGCCTTTCCTTACTGGAGGAGAGGACTGGAGGGGGAGACAGAAGTACACTTTCAAAACCCCAATACACGTGCGTTCTTTTTTTAGCTTTACTTTCATAATCTGCTTTATTTTCCCTGTAATTATGAAAAAAAAAATGAATTTTATCGAACAGTGTAATTGAATATTGAAGAGAGATTTGAAAAATAAAATCCTTTCACAATTAAAACATCAGAAGCACACATACATATAACGTTATTTTTGAAATATTGTATTGAAATGCCAAAACATCTTTGCTGGCTATAATCCTATCCTCTTTGTAATGTTTTTTTCCTTTATTTTCTCTCAAAAAAGTTACTCTTTTTTTGGCCTTAGGAAATCTTAACCAAAACCTAAAGAATAGACACACACACACACACAATAAGAAAAAATGATATAAACTTTACATCATTTATTTATTTTTGTTGTTGTTGTTGCTGTTTTGAGTAGTATTTTTTATTTTTCCGGCCAAATAAACAATTCCCCTTTTTTTGTTGCTGAAAGTCAAAAAAGAAAAATAACATAACACAAACATAAAAGTAAACAAAGAATTCAATATGAATATATAACAACAACAACAACAAGAGAAAAAATTGCAAAATAACTTTGAAATTCAGAGAATTCTTTTTTAATGTTCTCCGGTTTCAGGTTTTGCTTCTTTGTTGTTCTTCTTATTGTTTTCTTGCTGTTGTACAACGGGAGTACTCGTAGCATCATCATCATCATAACTTTTTAAGCCAGCCTACAATTTGTCGTTACTGGAATCCTACTCCACCCACGGGGAGTTGTGAATCCCCTTATATTGGAATTGATACAGTTGCAAGGCTGGCTGGTTGTTACTTGGTTGTCATGCCAAAGAATGGCTTGATATGATTGCCAGTCGCTGCTTGAAGTGGCTACAACATATTATGGTGGAAAGTGTGACGGACACTTTTGGTTCTTTGGAGGATAAGTGGCATGAAAAATATAACATTGTAAAATAAAATAAACAACTTGTTTATTTATGAATGCCAGCAGCCACCTACCAGGACAATATTCGTCGCGGTGTTGCTGATTTGCGAGATTGAAATAACATTATTAACATATGGGATAAAACAGCAATTTTTTTTCAAGAACCAAGATTTTACATTTTTTAAAAACAAATTCAATGGATTATCAGATTGAAAAATGTAGATTAAAAAGGCAATTATTTGATGTCTGCTAGAGACAATAATTTTATGGTACCTCAAATCTGGAGTTTACAAAATATTTCTAAGGACCAAAAATTACAGTTTTTAGGGGAGACCAACCATAAATTGGGGTTTTTAAGGATATGTTTTTTTTAAGACAAAAATACCTTAAAATTATGTTTTTGAAAATTCCAAACTATTTGCTATTGGAAAAGAAATATCCTTTTAAAATCCCACTTTTTGGATATGCGCCCAAAAATCTATACTTTTTGGTCCTTGAAAATTCGTTGCATGTCTAGGTTTGTGGTTCCAGAAAACCGGATTTGTACTCAAGTAGACAGGGTTGTTCAACACGTCATTGAAATTAAGACATTTTACAAGAACCTCCGTTTTTATGTTAAGTTTGTCATTCCGTTTGTAACACCTCGAAATTTACATTTTAGACCCCACTTGATCGGCATAAAATTCTATGTCGATATAGCGTTTTCCGTCCATCTATCCGTCTGTGGAAATCACTTTAGTTTCCGAACGAATTGAAGATTGAAAAAAATGTACTCAAATGCATGTTATGTGTGCAGGACTTTTGGTATTGAAATGGGCCAAGTAGGTCCACTTTTGGGTATATCCCCCATATAATGGTACCTCCCGATGTTCGGTAATTAGATGATTTTAGCGACATTATTCAGCAGAATTGTTTTAAATTTGGTATTTAAAGTTCGTAATGAATACTACAGCCTAAGACAAAAAATTGTCTGTACAGGTCTACGTCTTCGTATAGCCTCCATATAACCGTACCTCCCGATATTCGGTACTTTTATGATTTTAGTGACATTATTCACCGGAATTGTTTCACATTTTGTATTTGAAGTTCGTAATGAATACTACAGCCTATGACAGAAAATTGTCTGTGCAGGTTCACGTCTTTGTATAGCCCCCATATAATGGTACCTCCCGATATTCGGTACTTTGATGATTTTAGCGACAATATTCAGCGATTTTTTTCAAGTTTCGCATTTGAAAATTGTAATGGCTTATGACAAAATTTGCCTATGCAGGTCCACGTCGTCGTTTAGATCCTAATATGACGGCTATATTCGGTATTTTTAAGATTTTAAGAGAATTTTGTACGGTTTATTTATTTTTCTTTTTTCTTAATTGGCAAATTCATTCCTAATAGTGGAGGGTATTAAAAGTTCGGCCTGGTCGAACTTACAGCTTTTTTACTTGTTCATTCTCTTAAAATGTATGCCTCCAAAACACTATCCATATATTACCCCATATGCTTTTTCCTTTAACAATTATTTGCATATTGCCCGCGCGAAAAAAGGCCGGCAATTCGCAAAAACCCAGTCGCTTCAACAAAGCTCTGTAGCACAACAACCAAAAATTAAATGTGAACAAGACAAATGTCAAAACTTCATTACAAAACCATCAAAATATGCTGTTGCATTTTACACAGACATGGCGTAGTACACATGTTGCTTTTAATGTTATACTCTGATGGCGATACTACGGCTGTTTGGTTGCTGTTGATGTTTTGTTACATTCAAAATACAAACGCGAATATGTGGCGTTGATGATGATGATGACGACGATAATAAAAACATGGACATGAACAAAAATATCAGTAACAGCACACACAATGACATCCAGAATTTTACAATAAATAAGAGAAAGAAAATCGCAACAAAAATAAATAAAATAATGACGACTAAAATGTGGTGTGGTTGCCAGGGGAATGTGGTTGTGGTTGCCAGGGGAATAATAATTGGGTAAAATTTACTTCGGAACTAAATTTTCAGGAGTTACCTTATACATTTTGCTGTTTGTGATTAAATTAGTAGGCCTTGCCAGGGTCTCAATTCTCGTTCTACGAAAATGTGAAAAGAAAAATTTTATGACTACATGCCATGGAAAATTTAGTACCAATTAGTAATTTTCGAAAAATCATAATACGCATTTCCAAATCCACCTCCTGCTCTCAAAACTATATACCATATCAAATTTCAGACCCTAAGACCCAATCCCAAGTACTAAATTTCAGATTTCAAGCAATATAAAATTGTACAAAATATAGTACTTTTCGTGCACTTGTAGTACACATGTCCAAAACCACAAATATCAGCTTCCGCCGTTCACCCTAAGCCAAAATTTAGTACTATTTAGAAATAAGCATTAGATTCTCTTCGAATTTCACTCATCGCAATATTATTATTAACACAAGATCTGGTGTAAATATAATACAGGGTGAGATTAAAAGACTGCAACCAACTTCAGACTGCTGGTTCATATCTGAACCACTCGTCCGATTGCTGTCAAAATTAATGCAGTGACAGCTTATTATATTGGTTACAAGCGTACAAATGCATTTTGGAGAGAATTTTCCAGAAAAATGTTATTCGTGATGGAATTCAAGCGTGATGGTGTGATTTCCTTTATTGATTTGGCTGGAAAATCACAAGCGGCTATCGGTAGAGCACTCCAGCATTTAAATGTAAATAAATCTTTTGTGTCTCGTACCATCGCTCATTACCGTGTAACTGGTAGCGTAGCCCGACGTCAAGGAAGTGGACGGAAGAAAACAGCAACATCAGCAGAAATGGTTCGAAAAGTAAAGAAGCGACTTGATCTAAACCCGCGTCACAGTGGCCGAAAAATTGCTCGTGAGCTGAACATATCGCAATATTCCATTCGGCAAATATTGAAAAATGAGCTCGGGGTAAAGCAATTGAAATTTCAAAAACGGGCAAGAACTTCCACAGCAAAAGAGAGAAAATAGACTCAAAAGAGCTAAAGAGTTGCTTCGCTTGGCCGAAAATGGTGAACTGCCGAATTTGGTTTTCTCCGATGAGAAAACATTCGTTGTCCAGCAGTTTGTAAACAAACAAAATGATCGTGTTTACTTGCCAAAGAGGTCAGCTGAAAATGTACACCTTCGGTTGGCCACCAGAACTCAAGCGCCGGCCATGGTGATGGTGTGGGCTGCCAATGGTCGCTCTCCGCTCGTATTAATCGACCGTGGCATCAGAATAAATGCCGAATATTATCGCGAAAATATTCTGGAGGGTGTATTAAAGCCTTGGGCACACAAACATTTTGGCCGCAGACCTTGGACGCGCGCCACTCAAGAATGGTTACAAAATGAGGTTCCTCGCTTCATTTCCGCCCAATGACCACCAAAATCTCCGGATACCCTCTGTTGGATTATTGTGTCTGGAGTATTTTGTATAGCAAGGTTGACACTAAAAAATACCAAAGTGTCGATCACCTCAAGCAAGCGTTTCGCTGGGAATGGGCCAAAATTCCGCACAGCAACATTCGGGCAGCGTGTGACCGTTTCATTGGCCGTTGGAAGGAGAAAAATTCGTACCAAAGGCGACCAATTCGAACAAATCAAAACTTATTCTAAAACTTGATGCTCTTTCCGACATTTTTTGCTTTCATTCAAAAAAATGTAAATGAAATTTAAAAATTATGGCGTTTGACTTTGTTGCAGTTTTTCATCTCACCCTGTATATGACATTAATCATTGATTTGTTTATAAAACCATAATTACTCACAGTCCTTAATAAATATTTGAAAATATATTCTACTTTCAAATCCAGGGAAAAATTATTAAAATAAATTCGAGAAACTGAGGTCCCTTCTAGCCCTAGATAATATACGGTAGTTGTCCTTGTTTCGCCCTTAAGAAAGTTAATTTTAAGATCCCCACTGAAGTTCCTTACCATCCCTGTAGAAATTCAAGATATTTGCTCACTCCCCAAAAAATTTCCCAAAAGGTTTCGATAAATTTGTTCCCAAAACCTCCAATCTGGCAACGTCTTGTTTCAACAGCAACAGCCGCCACATCACAAGCGAATTATTATAAAACAAAGTCGAATAAAAATAAAAGAATAAATTTCCAAAAAAAAAAAAAAAAAATGCAAATTTGTGTTCGTATTAACAAGGAAGCAATGGAACGAAAGGAAGCACATGTCAAACTACATTTTAACAGCATTGCTGACAATGACGGATAAATAGCGAATTGTTGCGCATTGGGTGTGCAGCAGGATGGAGGCAGAGATATGGTAGTAGGGGATACAAACAACTGAAGAATCCCCAACCCATTGACAAAAGCATGTTCAATGGGAAAAAAAACTTGAACATCTTTAGTACGCGGAAAGCATTGCAACTGGTCCGGCATTGACAACATCCACATTGGAACCTACACACACACACATACACAAAATTTATCTTTGGGGGAGTCAAAAGAAGATTATGTTTTAAAAAGAAATTGCAGAAATTTGTTGTCTTGGCGCTTATGTCTGATATGTCAAGCCAGATGTACATACATATTTTGTGCATAAAATATACATATATGTATGTAGATATATCTGAAGAACAGGCGGTCGGTCGGGCAGGCATGCATGCATGCCATCCATCCATGCAACACATGAATGAATGTTCAACGAGGAACACCAAACCCAGATAACATTGACAACAACGAGGACTTTGTATTTAAATAAAATTATGAACAGAAAATATATTCTATGATTTCTTGTACGGCAGCAGCAGCTCCAGCACCAGTACCAGTACCAGCAAATCGTACCAAATGACAGCTTTTTTCCACCCTCAACATACACGTAGTCTTCTTGTCTTGTTCGGATTGCTGTTTTTTTTTCTTTCCTCGTTTTCTTACAGTTCATGTTTTTCATATTCGGTATTCTGTTTTTGAATACGCAAATCAAGTATGTTCTTGTATTGCATACAAAAAAAAAATTATTTTCTGAAGACCATCCAGAGGAATAGCAGAAAAATGAAGAAAATAAACTGGCAAGCAAAAAATTAAAGCCAAAGAATAAAACTTCATTTTGTGCTGGAAATTCTGTAGAATGTATTTTCCTTTTGCCAAGGGATACGCTCACAAATGCATGCAGCAATTTGACCGTAAAAAAATTATGAACGTAGGGAAATATCCAAGGCGTTGCATTTAAGGGGAAGCAAATGAATCAGAAAGTGAAAATAAATTTGAAAGTGTAAACTTTTTTTTAAGGGGAATGAGTTTCGCGTTTCATCAAATGAAGAATTCGGTTGAATATGGAAAATCTATCCACTTTGGGCTGATATTATATACATGGTGGACAATAACCATAAAATCGGATAATTCGACGATGCAGGGTGAGATAAAAAAACAGAAACTGCAGATTTTATTGAATGAAAGCAAAAAATATCGGAAATAGCATCAAATTTTAGAATAAGATTAGATTTGTTCGAATTGGTCACCTTTGGCACGAATTATAGCCTTTAAAAAGCCAATGAAAACGTCGCACGCTGCCCGAGTGTTGCTCTGCGGTATTTTGACCCATTCCCGGCGAAACGCCAAAACATGTCGGAAATAGCATCAAATTTTAGAATACGTTTACATTTGTTCGAATTGGTCACCTTTGGCACGAATTATACCCTTCAAACGGCCAATGAAACCGTCACATGCTTGCCGAATGTTGCTCTGCGGTATTTTGGCCCATTCCCGGCGAAACGCTTGCTTGAGGTGATCGACATTTTTGTATTTTTTAGTGCCAACCTTACTTTCCGAAATACTCTAGACACAAGAGTCCAACGGATTGGTATCCGGAGATTTTGGTGGCCATTGTGCGAGGGAAATGAAGCAAGGAACCTCATTTTGTAACCTTACTTGGGTGGCGCGTGCTAAGTGCAATGGTGCTGAGTCCTGTTGGATTGTCCAAGGTCTGCGGCCCAAAATGTTTGCGTGGCCAAGTTTTAATACACCCTCCAGAAGATTTTCGCGACCATATTCCCCATTTATTCTGATGCCACGGTCGATTATTACGAGCGGAGAGCGATCATCGGCTGTTATAATAAGTTTAGATTTTTTTCGAATTGGTCACCTTTGGCACAAACTTTGTCCTTCAAAAGCCCAATGAAACCGTCACACGCTGCCCAAATGTTGCTCTGCGGTATTGTGGCCCATTCCCGGCGAAGCGCTTGCTTGTGGTGATCGACACCTTGGTATTTTTTGGTGCCAACCTTGCTTTCCAGAATACTACAGACACAATAGTCCAACGGATTGATAAACGCAGATTTTGATGGTCATTGTGCGCTGGAAATGTTGCGAGAAACCACATTTTGTAAACATTCTTGGGTGGCGCGGAATTTCCAAGGTCTGCTTCTAAAATGTTTGCGTGCCCAAGGCTATAATACACTCTCCAGAATATTTTCGGGATATTTATATTTCTGAGCTGTATTTGATATATTTCCCTGAATATCGTTGTTACGGAATGCGTGTTACGGCTGTGGGTAACAAATACAAAAAATCGGATGAACAATATATATGGGAGCTATAGCTATATCTGAACCGATCTTCACCAAATTTGGCATACTAGCTTCTAGACTCAATTCGGTCCTATGTGCCAAATTTCCCATTTGGAAAAATATTAGACGTTTGGTGCACAATCAGAGGTAAATCGGACGAAGTTATATATGGGAGCTATATCCAAAATTGAACCGATCTCGATAAAATTTAGCAAAGGTATTTCTGAGCTGCATTTGATATATGTCCCCAAATATTGTTGTCACAGAGTACATATTACGGCTGCGGAGGACAAAAATAACAAATCGGATGAACAATATATATGGGAGCTATAGCTATATCTGAACCGATTTCGATCAAATTTGGCATACTTATTTTCCGGCCTATTTTGGTCGTATGTGCAACATTCCACACTATTCGGACTGATATTACACGTTTGGTGCACAATAAAATGCAAATCGGACGAAGATATATATGGGAGCTATATCTAATTTTTTACCTATTATCTCCAATATCAATAGGGGTCGTCCATGGGTCAAAAAAAAGGTTGTTTGGAAAATTTCATCTCAATCGGATAATTAATGCGACCTGCATTTTTTTCACAAGAATACATGGACAGACGGACGGACGGACAGACGGACTGGCATGCATAAATCAACTCAGAAAGTGATTCTATGAATATCCTCAAAAGTAACTATGGGTCTATCTCGCTTCCTTCTCCACTATGTAGTGTAGGGTATAACAATCGTAACGAAAGCCAAAATATATTTAAACAAAGGACCTTGGCTGAGGGTGTGTTCATTTGTCCAACTGTTACTTTTTAACATATTTTTTCTGTTTTTGTTCCTTTTGCATTTGACCAATATCCATTTTGTGGCTTTGCCTAATCCTGCATTGCGAACATATGTCATTTAACCACAAATATTAAATACGCACATTTAATACTATTGTTTTTTTTTAATTTCTTTTTTTTTTGTGCACATTCATGTCCAAAACCCCCTTTGCATCTATGAGCCGGCTTGGCTAGGAAAAAAATTGCGCACAACTTCACTCGATTATAAATTGCGTGCCGAGATAAATACTCATGTCTAGACGAGACCGCAAAACTCGTGATAATAAACAGAAATCACAAAACTAAGACCACCCCCAATAACAACAAAAAATAAAATGTTTACAATAAAATATCAAAATTAGATAGATAAGACAGAATGACAATGGCATGTCACTAAATCCATTCAACATAATTTTGTGGTTCTTTTTGAATTGAACCGACCAGATAGGCATTCAGCCAGCCAGCCAGCCATGTTTTCATGCTGTGTACCAACATACATATGCATATAATAGTATATATATATATAATATTCACGTAGGCTTGTCGTTATGTGTGGGTGATGGTGATCATTAGTCGGAAAAAGAGACACAGATAATTCAAATGGACATTATTCAAATGGAGATGAAAGAGAAAAATTTGAAATTAAGTAAAATAGATTCATGTGACAGGATGAATTTTTGGTTTTTGCCAATAATTTGAAGTGTCAAATTGTGTGATATTCTACAGCTGATGTCAATGGCAATGTGCGGTGGAAATTTGAAGCTGATATCAAGCGTTTTTTATACCCTCCACGATTCTATGGAGGGTATATTAGATTTGGCATTCCCTTTGTAGCTCTTCGAAATATTCATAATAGACTCTACAAGGTATATATATTCTGAATCGTAAAATTCCAGACGATGTGGCGATGTCCGTCTGTCGGTCTGTTGTAATCACGCTCTTTCGAACGAATTAAGATAGAAGGCTAAAATTTTGCATACATGCATACTTTACCAGTAGGCAGGTTAAGTTCGTAAATGGGCCATGTCGGTCCACGTTTTCGTATAGCCCCCATATAACGGTATCTCTCGATATTCGGTATTTTCATGATTTTAGCGACACTACTTTCCGGATTTATTCCAAATTTCATATTTGAAGTTCATAATGGATACTAGAGCCTGTGACAAAAAAAAATCGTATGCAGGACGTCTTCGTATAGCCCCATATATCGGTACCCGCCGATAGTCGGTATTTTGATGATTTCACCAATATTATTCACCGGAATCATTTCAAATTTCGTACTGGAAGATCTTGATGGGTACTACAACCTATGACAAAAATTTGCAGGTATGCAGGTCAACGTCTTCGTATAGCCCCCATATGACGGTACCTCCCGATCCTCGATATTTTCATGAGTTTTCGACATTATTCACCGGAATTGTAACAAATTTCGTATTTAAAGTTCGCAATGGGTACTATAGCCTATGCCAAAAAATTTCCTATGCATATTCACGTTTTCGTATACCCCCATATAATGGTACCTCCCGATATTCGACATTTTAATGATTTTAGCAACATTAATCCACGGAACTGTTTCAAATTTCGTATTAGAAGATCTTGAAGGATACTACAACCTATGGGAAAAAAATTCGTATGCAGGTCCACGTCTTCGTATAACCCCCATATGACGGAACCTCCCGATATTCGATATTTTAATGATTTTAGCGACATTATTCACCGGAATTGTAACAAATTTCGGATTTAAAGTTCGAAATGGGTACTACAGCCTATGACAAAAAATTACACATTATTTGGAGTAGAACTTCAAAATTTTGCAGAACAATTTGTATTGTGTCTAGGATGGTTGGTATTGACAATGGTCTACGTTTTGATATAGCCGCTATATAACGGTACATCCCGATTTTCGGGATATTATTTTGATGATATGTGCTACATATTTCCACTGATTTTTCCAAAAATCGGTATTTGTAGGTCACAATGGGTAGCGAGACATTGTATGTATAGGTCAACGTTTTTGTATAGCCTCCATATAACGGTACCTCCTGATATTCGGTATTTTGATGATTTGTACCACATATTTTCACGGTTTTTTTCAAAAATTGGTATTTGTTTTTCGTAATGGGTTCTAGCTCCTGTGGCGGAACATTGTATGTATATATCCTCGTCTTTCGTATAGCCCCCACACAATAGTACACCTGGATTTTCAGTATTTTGATGATTTTTCCACGAATCTGTCTAAAAATTAATATTTGTTGTTAATAATGGGGTCGAGCTCCGGAGGCAGAACATCGAATGTTTAGGTCCACGATTCCCTATAGCGCACATAGAACGATACCCGCCGACATTCGGTATTTTGATAATAATTTTTTTACTATAAGTTTTTTTTTAGTAGTTTAGTTCACTTTCATAATCTGCTGCAGTTACTTCGTAATTATTTTTTTGTGTTGCCTTACCTTTGAGGGTGGCAAAGTAGTTTTTACGGAAAAAAAATAATCAAGGAATTGTAAACAAGTAAAAAGCTGTCAGTTCGGCTTTGAATACCCTCCACAATTTGAATTTGACAATTTTCAAAATTATAAAATCCGTTAAAAATTCTGTAAAAATTTTAAAAATACCAAATGTAGCCGTTATATTAGGATCTAGCATACGACGACATGGGCCTGCATAGACAACTTTGTCATAATCATCACAATATTCAAATGCTAAACTTGAAAAAAATCGGCGAATAATGTAGTTAAAATCAACAAAATATAGGGAGGTACCATTAAATGGGGACTATACCAAAACATGGACCTGTACAGGTCCACTATACCCTCCACACTATGGTGGAGGGTATAAAAATATATCTTCGATGGTTATTATTGCTATGGCTCTTCTATTTTCTAAGTCTATTTTTATAGGGCCAATGAAGCACTCAAACATGATTTGATTTCTCATGTTTACCGACTAAAAATCTATTATTACATTTCATATTTTATTTATTTCCATAAACTGCAAATTATTAATATTGGGTTCTAAAATTTGCAAATTATTTTCCTTGGAAATTCCATAATTCAAAATACAAAATAAATCCCATCTCTGAAGAAGGAAACACAAAATAAAATAATGAAAAAATATCAATCTCCCTGGAAAAGCAGGGGGAAAAAACAACCTGACACATTCGAGTAGATGCATCAAATTTCAAAACACTACAGATGCATGATTTGAGTGGTCGGTCTATCAAACAGATGAGATATTGATCGATTTTCAATTCCCGTGCTTGCTCCATGCTCAAAAAAATTCATGTTTAAATATATTTGTGCTACAAACAAACAAACATCTATTAGAAAATGCAACATCCCCATCAACCCACTCTTTGTCGTAGACATTGACACAACTCTAGCTGGCTGGCTGGATGGATGGCTGCTTGTGTTCTTCAACAAGCTTCTGAATAATTTTTCCCAAACACTTGAGAGTGTTCCATCATTTTAGCTCTTAGCATTTCTTCTCCGCACTTCAACATGAATGGGGGGTGCTGAATATGGAGAGGTGTTTATCACAAGGGGGTTGTACACTGGATTAACTCGACGTTATTCAATGGCCATGGCATTTTGGCATTTATTTCATGTTTTATATATTTTTCTCTCGATTGCTTCCTCTTGAAGTGAATTATTTTATGGGTATCCTGAATGCATGGCAAAAAAAATGAAGGAATCTGGTTTTGTTTTTGAAAGGTAGAAGTATAACAAAACAAAAAAAAAAAAAACATATAAAACAAATCATAAACGAAAAATCCTTCTGCTAACAACGACTGATCGTCGTCCCCTGGCCTTTGGTAACCCCTTTCGACTATACTCCCTCCTTTACTCGTTTGTTGTTTTTTTATTATTTTCCCTATTTCTTCTTCTTCTCATTTTATGTTGTCTTCCCTTAGATGTTGTTAGATAATTCTTATAGCTTCCTCTACGGAAACTAGTCACGTTCGAGTGGTCATCATCACTTGATATGAATGAGTGCGTAACGGGATCCTTATCTCTGAAATATTACAGGGTTTCCTTACGTTTCATCTTTTCCACCGCCACTGCCTCAACCAATACTTTTTGCATCGCCGTACCTAGTTTATGGCTTGGAGTTCGTGTTGGCAAGCAATCACATTTAAGAGAACGTGAGTCAATTGGGAATCTATGAAAAATTGCAAAATTCTGGACAAAATATTTGCCAAACAGCAAGAACGAAAAAAGGATAGAAGATATAAGGGAAATATTGTATTGAGGTCAGTGGGGTTTTTTAACCTACAAACAAGATATCAAAATTTAGTTCTCTAGAAACATAGATTACAGTGTTCCAAAAATCATTAAATAGCAGAACAAAAACAGAAATGGATTTTGAATCCGAGAAAATAAAATTTATTCCTCAAGGACCAAAAGTGGATTTAAAACAAGTAAGCAAAGTCTATAGTCGTGCGGGGCCGACCATGTAGTACCCTACAACACTACAATATGTTAGAAGCCCCTTTATGTCCAAATCCATATTGGAAGATTTCGCTTTTGAAATTAGGATTTTTACTAGGTTCATTTGCCTAATATTTATGCACTCCGTCGAACTGTCAGTTGTTGTAGTTAATTTTACAGCTAAATATAATCCAATGGTCATCCAAATTGCTAGAATTCTTCCCTGTCCTTAACTCTCTTCACAGGCGTGTCGATTGGCTTCAATTGTGTGATTGGGAAAACATTTCTGTTTTTGGTTAATTCAAACCCCTAAATATTTTGCAATCATCTCCAAAAGCAAGAAGCCCCTCCGTATCTCCAAATTTAGACTCATCTATATGATTTGCTTGTCTACGATATTTGGCGATATTCGTCAAAGAAATCAGCATAAAAAAGCCAGAAGTTCGCCTTTTGTGTATTCCGGATATCGCATGTAAGTAACGCTGGTATTTTTTTCACACAGAATTAGTGGTCCATTCTACCCGCTGTCCTAAGAGATTTCGTGTCTTTTGGTTTCTATTTGTGAACCTTTATAATGGCTGGCCTTTATAATGGCATATTATCCAGCGTTTTTTTTTTTAGATTTTATACTTTTATGTCAAGAGGGCATTCTGAATTGACAAAATTTGTCAAAATCGGTCTAGCCATTCTTGAGATATAAGTATTCTAACTAACATCCCCTTCCTTTATATATACACATTGTATATATTTCGCTATATATAACCGATATATTTGCTATCGGCATCTACGTAACGGTCAGAATTGACCTGTTCGTCTAATTGTGATTTCGCCGGTATTAAAAATATTCGCGGTTTAATGGAAAATTTGACTTTTATTTAACACAAATGCTGTGGCCTATTTCACCCACTAAATATTACCCGATGACATCAAAATTTGAAGGCTTCTGCCCATCCCTAAGCTCTAGCCCCATGGTAACTTCTGCTTTGATTGGTCTATAATTGCGACCTGTAGAGTAACTGCAAAATCAGGAATTTTTTCAGTTTTTGGTCCATTTCAACCCCTAAATATTATGCAATCATCTCCAAAGGAAATAGGGTTCTATTCTGACCACCTCCATTTTAAATTTCTTGAAGATCGGACCATAATTGCGACCTGTAGAGTGATTGCAAATTAACATGGACAGACGGACAGACGGACACAGCTAGATCGACTCAGCTCGGCGAGATAGGAAGATCCATATATATTTTCCTATGTGGAAAACCAATATTTCGTGGTGTTACATATTTTTTGGCCCAATCAAACTTATAATACCCCCAACACATAGTGTTGTAGGGTATAAAAACAGTAAGCAAAAGTGAAGAGTCGGGCGGGCTGACTAGCATGATACGCTACAACACTTCGTACATTTAGTAGAGCTCCCGTAACAAAAGAATTTATTTCAAGCAGATCGTACCACCTGTCAACATTTGGCTTTAGATCAGTTATAGTTTGCTATAGAGAGCATGATATCACTTGGAGAAAGATTACATTAAAAAATATATATCGGAGCCGAGCTGCACAAAATGGAAACGTACGTCCCGAAAATTCACTCGGTTTGGGCTGATAGTAGCCATTATTTAAACAATAAACCTGAAATCGGATCAAAGATATATGTGGGAGCTATATCCATATCTTAGCCGTTCTCGATAAAATTTGGCAGAGGTATATCCGAGCTCTATAAGATATTCGGTAAAAAACATCATTGTTGTCCAATACATATTACGAATTTGAGGGACTTAAACACCATATCAGACGAAACATATACAGGCTGAGATAAAAGAAGTGCAACAAAGTCAAACGCCATAATTTTTACAATTTTTTTTTTTTAATTTTTTTATATCAAAGTAAAAATGTCGGAAATAGTATTAAATTTTATTTTTTTATTTTAGAAAAAGTTTAGATTTGTTCGAATTGGTCACCTTTGGCACGAATTATGGCCTTCAAACGGCCAATGAAACCATCACACACTCCCCGAATGCTTGCGATATTTTGGCCCTTTCCCAGCGAAATGCTGGCTTGAGGTTTTTTTTCTTCTTTCCAAAATACTCCAGACACAATAGTCTATTGGATTGATATTCGGAGATTTTGGTGGCAAGTGTGCGCTGGAAATGAAGCGAGGGACCTAATTTTGTAACCATTCTTGGGTGGCGCGTGCTGAGTGCGATGTTGCTGAGTCCTCTTGGAATGTCCAAGTTCTGCGGCCAAAATGTTTGCGTGCCCAAGGCTTTATTACACCCTCCAGAATATTTTCGCGATAATATTCGGCATTTATTCTGATGCCACGGTCGATTGATACGAGCGGAGAGCTAACATCGGCTGTTATGGCAGCCCACACCATCACCATGGCCGGCGCTTGAGTTCTGGTGGCCAAGCGAAGGTGTACAATTTCACCGGACCTCTTTGACAAGTAAACACGATCATTTTGTTTGTTTACAAACTGCTGGACAACGAATGTTTTCTCATCGGAGAAAATCAAATACGGCATTTCACCACTTTCGGCCAAGCCGAAGTCTATTTTCTTTCTGTTGCGGAATTTCAATGGCTTGACCCCGAGCTCATTTTTCAATATTTGCCGAATGGAATATTGCGATATGTTCAGCTCACGAGCCATTTTTCGACCACTGCGACGGGAGTTTCGATCAAGTCGCTTCTTTAATTTTTGGAACCATTTCTGCTGATGTTGCTGTTTTCTTCCATCCACTTCCTTGACGTCGGGCTACGCTACCAGTATCACGATAATGAGCGATGGTACGAGACTCAAAAGATTTATTCACATTTAAATGCTGGAGTGTTCTAGCGATAACCACGTGTGGTTGTCCAGCCAAATATAAAGAAATCACATTATAAGACTTGAATTCCAGCAGGAATAACTTTTTTCTGGAAAATTCTCATTAAAAGCTTTTGTACGTTTGTAAACAATATAATGAGCTGTCACAGGAATAATTTTAATAGCTACCGGACGAGTGGCTTAGAAATGACAGAAGTCTGAAGTTGGTTGCAGTTTTTTAATCCCACTCTGTATATAGGAGCTTTAGCCATATCTGAACCGAATTTGTGGGACTTAAACTCCAAATCGGATAAAAATAGATATGGTTTCGTCCTTGAGCCGAAAAAAATATTATTTGCAAAATTTCGTCTCAATCAGATAATAAATCCGACCTGCATTTTGTTCACAAAAATACATGGACGGACGGACGGACTGACATGCATAAATCGACTCAGAAAGTGATTCCTTTCCTTTCCTTTCCGTCGGACCTCCAACCGTTTTTTTTTTTCAAGTATAATAAAATTTGGGATTTGTAGGGTTATTTCTTTAGTTATTGACGGTTCACGCTTAATGGCTCTAATTATTTTAAGGAGGCAGTCTAGGGTGTCGCCGCTTCTCTAGAAGAAACTTTGATAAAATCTAAGGAGCTTACTTGCTAAAACAAAACTTTGGATCATTTGTAACTGCTGGGATCTTCTTTAAATTTTTTTTATGTTTGATAACTGTAAAGTTCAGCAGGGTGAGCAGTTTTTAAATACAGCCTGTCTTATACGAAATAAGCTTTTTATTGTCCATTTATTAGGTAATTTACTGGAGATATCAACTTAATTATTTTTTATTTGTTTTTTTCTTCATGTAGGACTATAAGACATAACGTTATGTGTATAAGGACTACCACATCCGCTGGGGCTTTGCATTTCTCAGCAGTTGTGTTAAATTTTCATTCACATCTCTTTAAATGCCACTCAAAGAAGGACCCACTTTTGCAGTGCATTTTAAAGCAGAGTGCATGAATGAATATGTCTTCCTACTCTTCTCTGGTTCCCCACTCGGAGATTCAGCACCCCTGTTGTGTTGTGTTTGTGTGTGTGTTTTTTTTTTCACTTGTTCCTTTTTCACATCCTCCATAACTCATTCTCTTGTCTTTTATGCAAAATTATGAATAAATTCATTCGTTTATGACTATGAGATCATGATAATGATGTTGATGTTACGATGTTATTGCGAGTGTGTGTGTGTGTGAGTGAGTGACTATTTGAGTTTGTATTGAATGTGATGCGGCTTTGTCTGTGGCGTGGCTGTGACCGTGGATATAGATGAACTCTTTATGGCTTTGGGGGCAAAACAGACAAATACAGAGTGAATGTACATTGAAAGGAAGACAACAACAAGACAAAAAAAAAATAAAATACAACACCAAAATGTTGAAGGTGTGGAAGTGGTGAGATGGGGTTGTTTCCCCCTATTTAAATTCTTGTTGTTGCAGGGCAAACACCCAAACCCCCATTTGTTGCGCCACAAGTAGGTTTCTGTTTGTGCATGCAAAAACGAAAAACGAAACATATATTTTGTGAGAATATAAAACATTCAACATTTTTCTTTTTCTGTTTGGTTTTTTTTTTTCTTTATTTTGGTGGAATACTGGCGGCAAGATTAACTAAAGCACCAACATCAAAAAATCAACAACAACAACAACACTACCGACGATGTCGTTGTTGAAGATTTCACACATACATTTACAATTTCGCCCGAAATGCAACGGATTGAAGTTTGAATGAAATAAAATGGAAATCATTTTTTATGACTTTTCAACTTTTCCTTTACGACTATAAACTGTAAATAGCAGTCACTGTGGCATGACGCCACCACACAGTCAAGCATTTTATCACTTAGTTTTATTTAAAGTGAAATTGCTAGAACTGTGGTCGCGAAGGGATGGCGATGGAAAGTAAGGCGAAATAGGTACAAAAAATTGAGAGATTTTTGGGGTTACTAATAAAATGGGACCAAAATCAAAAAAAAAAAAAAACAAGTTAAAAATCAGTAAGTTCGGCCGGGCCGAACTTTGAATACCCTCCACCATTTGGAACGAATTTGGAAATAAAATCCTGAAAAAAATTTGGTAAAATTTTAAAAATACCGAATATTGCCGTTATATTGGTGCCTATACGACGTGGACCCACACAGGCATTATTTGTCATGAGTCATTACCAAATTCAAATTCGGAACTTGAAATAAACGCGAATAATGTAGCTAAAATCATCAAAGTATAGAATATAGGGAGGTACCGTTATATCGGAGCTGGGGGAAGACCTGAACCTGCGTAGACAATTTTTTTTTGTCATATTCTGTAGCATCCATTACGAACTTCAAATACGACATTTCAAACAACTTCGGTGAGTATTGTACCTAAACTCGTCAAAATACCGAATATAGGGAGGTACTGGTATATGGGGCCATTACGAACTCTAAATGCGTAATTTGAAAAAATTTTGGTAAATAAAGACGCTTAAATCACCAAAATACCGAATATAGGGAGGTACCGTTATATGGGGGCTATACGAAGACGTAGACCTGAACAGACAATTTTCTGTCTTAGGCTGTAGTATCCATTGCGAACTTCAAATACCAAATTTTGAACAATTCCGATTAATAATGTCGCTAAAATCATGAAAATACCAAATATCGGGAGGTACAGTTATATGGGGGCTATACGAAGACGTGGACCTGCACAGACAATTTTCTGTCTTAGGCTGTAGTATCCATTTCGAACTTCAAATACCGAATTTGAAACAATTCCTGTGAATAATGTCGCTAACATCATCAAAATATCGAATATCGGGAGGTACCGTTATATGGAGGCTATATGAAAACGTGGACCTACATGGCCCATTTACGAACTTAACCTGCCTGCTGTAAAAATAAACCTGTGTGCAAAATGTTAGCCTTGTATCTCAATTCATTCGAAAGATAGCGTTATTACAACAGACGGACAGACAGACAGACGGACAGACAGACAGACGGACATCGCTAAATCGACTTAGAATTTTACGCTGATCAAGAATATATATATACTTTGTTGTGTCTGACATGAGTATTTCGAGGAGTTACAAACAGAATGACAAAGTTAATATACCCTCCACAGTATGGTGGAGGGTATAAAAAAATAACAGGAAATTCTACAAAAGTATAACAAAAATGTGCAAAATAGTTCGAAGACTGGAATTCCTTGAAAGAATGTATGTGAACTGTACCAAAAATAATTATCAACTTTGCTCGGGAAAACCTTTGTTAATACCTCCTTATGAATCCAGAATTTTTGGCCAAGAAAGCTGCGTTAAAAATATCCTTAAATCTTGTTCAGGAGGACTTCGTAAAAACATCCTTTAACGCTTACGATTTTTGATCAGCTGATTTCTGAAAATATTTTTCTTCACAAATTTTTCCACGATTCACGTGGATGATCACGATTTTCGCTTTATAATACAGGTTGAGATGAAACAACTGCAACAAATTTCAAACTGCTGTCATTTCTAAGCCACTTGCCCGACAGCTGCTAAAATTTATACAGTGACAGCTCATAATATTGTTTAAAAGCGTACACAATCATTTTGGTGAGAATTTTCCAGAAAAAAGTTATACGTCATGGAATTCAAGCGGGATAGCGTGATTTCTTTATATTTGGCTGGACAACCGCAAGTGGCTTTTGTTAGAGCACTCCCGCATTTAAATATGAATAAATCGTTTGTGTCTCGTGGCATCGCTCGTTACCGTGATAATGATAGCGTAGCCCGTCGTCAAGGAATATTCCATTCGACAAATATTGAAAAATGAGCTCGGGATAAGGCCATTGAAATTTCAAAAAGTGCAAGAACTTACACCGCAACAGAAAGAAAATAGACTCAAAAGAGCTAAAGAGTTGCATCGATTGACCGAAAGTGGTGAACTGCCGAATTTGGTTTTCTCCGATGAGAAAACATTCGTAGTCCAGGAATTTGTAAACAAACAAAATATCGTGTTTACTTTCCAAGGAGGTCAGCTGAAAATGTGTACCTTCGGTCGGCCACCGGAACCCAATCGCCGGCCATGGTGATGGTGTGGGCCACCATAACAGTCGATGGTCAGTCTCAGTATATATGGCGAATATTGTTGCGAAACTATTCTGAAGGGTGTACGAAAGCCTTTGGCACGAAAACATTTTGGTCGCAGACCTTGGACATTCCAACGGGACTCAGCACCATCCTACTCAGCACGTGCCACCCAAGAATGGTTACAAAATGAGGTTCCTCCCTTCATTTCCAGCGCCCAATTACCACCAAAATTTCCGGATACCAATCCGTTGAACTATTGTGTCTGGAGTATTTTGGAAAGCAAGGATGCCTCGGGAATGGGCCAAAATACCGCAGAGCAACATTCAGGCAGCATGTGACGGTTTCATTGGCCGTTTGAAGGCCATAATTCGTGCCAAAGGTGTCCAAATCGAACAAATCTAAAGTTAGTCTAAAATTTGATGCTATTTCCGACATTTTTTGCTTTCATTCAATAAAATTTTAAAATTGTAATTAAAAAGTCCTCGTTGTTGTGTCCAGGAACACCATATACGATATATCATTTTTATCTCAAAAAATCCGCGATTCTTAAAAACATACGATTTTTGGATAGAATGGCTTTTTCCTGGATTGTCTGACAAAAAATCTTTAAAACCATAAAAATTTAATATAACCGGAAAATTTGAAAAAATTCAAATATTTTTCAAACAAAAAACCAATTTCATGGGACGATTTACCATTTAAAATTGTATATTCAGAATGTCCCACTTTCCCCGATTCTTTAAGTTCCTATTAACTTCACTAAAAAACAAACATACAAATTGTAACCCAAAATTTCCGTTTTATTATAACCTCGACAACCAAATGCTTTCTCTTACGAATTATTTCAAATGTCTCGTATGCAAATATTATTCTATTAGCAAAATTATGATATCAACCAGAAAATAAAAATGTGCGCAAATAAATTGCCAGCCATAATAATTAATTGTGGTCATAATGACCAACATTATTATATATTTTGGCTCTAAACAATGTTCGAAGGTCAAGTGTCTGGCGCCAATTTTCTATGCAAAATAATGGAGGGGACATTATTGAAATATGTTACCATATTAAAAATGCTATCGTTTAAGTGAATTTCGGCCAAGACATATTTATTAAAAACGAATGATGTGGTTGAGAGAGGTAGACACAGCAGAGGTTGTGAATTTGAAGGAAAATAGGTCATTTAAATTCTTGGTTATTTCAATTAAGATAAATTTATTATTTTGCAACATTATTACCTGGAGTTTGGAGTTGGTAATAGGTACCACCTTCTCCAGCAGGTAATTAGCTGTAGAGATCCACATTTTCGTATAACCTTGGTACCTCCGGATATTCTGTATTTTGGACTATTTTTAAAACAATTTCTAACGGAATCAAAATGTTGTCTTTATAGGTCCATGTTTTCCTATATCTTGCACATAGCAGAACCTCCAGACTTTCTGTATTTTGTCAGTTTATATCACATTTTCTAACAGGCTTGTGTAAAATTCTTTTTCAAAAGTTTGTAATGGGTTCTGCCTCTTGTGGCAGATCATTGCACGCCCCCCTGTGGGAAACTGTTGCCATCGAAATTTTTAACACATTTTACACGACAAAAATGGAAGTGACTTCAATACGGGAATCCCAATAATAGGTTCATAAGATAACTTAACTCGTTTTCATTCCCTCCACCTTAAAAAGAAGGGTATATTAAATTAGTCATTCTGTTTGTAACATCCATAAATATTCGTCGTAGACCCCATAAAGTATATATATTCATGATCAGCATAAAATTCGATTTAACGATGTCCGTCTGTCTGTTGAAATCACGATACAGCCCACATTATTTGACGTAGAGCTTCAAAATTTGGCAGAACATTTTGCATTATGTCTTGGATGGTTGGTATTGAATATGAGATATATCAGTCCAAGTTATAGCCGCCATATAACGGTACATCCCGACATTCGGTATTTCCATGATTTTAGTGACATTATTTACGGGAATTGTTTAAAATTTAGTAATTGAAGTTCGTAACGGATACTACAGCCTGTAAGAAAAAAAGTAGTCAGTGCAGGTCCACGCCTTCGTATAGCTCTCATACAACGGTACCTCCCGATATTCGGTATTTTGATGATTTTAGCGACATTATTCACCGGAATTGTTACAAATTTGGTATTTGAGGTTCGTAACGAATACTACAGCTTGTGAGAGAAAATTGTCTGTGCAGATCCACATATCTGTATAGCCATCATATAACTGTACCTCCCGATATTCGGTACTGTGACGATATTAGGGACATTGTTCACTGGAATTGTTTCAAATTTGGTATTTGAAGTTCGTAATGAAGACTACAGTCTATGACACAATATTGTCTGCGCAGATCCACGTCTTCGTATAGACCCTATATAACGGTACCTCCCGATATTCGGTATTTTGATAATTTTAGCGACATTATTTACCGGAATTTTTTTAAATTTAGTATTTGAAGTTAGTCATGTATACAGAGTTGCCCATATTCGACGGACCCATCTGGCAACGCCATAACTTTTGACAGAGATGTCACATCACTTAATGACATACCGCGTTTGAAGCGTCAGTCCAAGCAGATTTTTACCATGAACCAATACACGCCACGCGAGCGCTCTGAAATAGTTGAAATTTACAAGAAGTCAATTGTGAAAACTCAACGTGCTTTTAAAACAATAAAAAATGTGAGAAGTGCGCGTTCTAAGAACACCATTAAGCGTTTATACGAAAAATTTTCGACTGGTAAGGCTCTTTCTAATCCGAAGAGGCCATATAAAAGTCGACCAAGGCGATCGGCCGAGAATATCGCTGCCGTACGAGCCAGTGTTGAGAGGTCCCCAAGAACATCCCAAAAACGCCGTTCTCAGCAGTTGGGCATGGCTCGGTCCACTTTACAACGGATTATTCGCATTGATTTGCATTTGTTCCCGTACAAAATTCAATTGACGCAAAGAATGTTGCCTGCGGACAAGCCTAGTCGATTGGAATGGGCCCAAAAAGTCATCGGGTCCGCCGAATATGGGCAACCCTGTACTACAGCCTATGACAGAAAATTGTCTGTGCAGGTCCACGTTTTGGTCACGCTTTATGGCCCCATACAGCAACATTATTCACCGATTTTTTTTCAACTTTCATATTTGAGTATTATGATTAAAGTTGCCTACGCAGGTCAACGTCATCGTATTTTTAACGGTATCTATTTTTTGAAAATTTGCCAAATTCGTTCCGAATGGTGAAGGGTATTCAAGGTTCGGCCTGGCCGAACTTACACCTTTTTTACTTCTTACTTGTTGCATTCAATATTTTCACTATAAGATCTCCCATCTATACTTTACCGTATGTTTAATATGTCATATACCATATGGCGGAGTAAAATCCCTACCTTAACCATAGGAACCACTGTATTAGTATGTCATCACGTCAGCGAGTGACATATAAACATCTATGCATATTCAAGTCTATTACTATGCCATGCCATATTATTGCCATTCGCCTTGAATGGTTAGATTTCCTTTTTAAAATCTTTGCTGATGTGTTGTTGCACATATATGTACGTGCTCCCATACATATAAAAACAAACACACACACACTTACACAGCTACAGCAGCTGCTGAGATTTCCTTAAGAGATTTTCTAGCTGCATTTTAAGTGCATCACAGATTATTTCCATTTTTAGTTTAGTTTAGTTATTTAATGTTGTTTTGCTCCCCCTCAACCCCAGCTGGGGCTGGCAAGTGTGGAGTTTAAATATGTTTATTGTTTGTGTGTATGCGTGTGTGTGTGTTTATTTGTGCATGTGATTTCTATTCTTTGAGATTCCCCATTGCCTTCGTTATACAATGCTCTTTGTTATTGTTGCCGTTGCTGCTGTTTTTGTTATTGTCATGAATAAAAGCTAATGGGTCTTTAGTTTCTTGGCTGCTCCACACTGCTGTTAGCTGTTCACTCGCTGACGGCTTGCCTGCCTGCCTGCTTGACTGACTGACTGCTCTAACTTTGGCTTTTCTATTATTGCCTTTTGTGTTCCGGCTGCCGCCTGTGGGGGGAAAACATAAAGCATCATTTTGAATGCAAGCGACACATGTGTCATTTTCATAATGACAATTCGCTGATTTTCAACAGTGACGACATGGTGGCAGTCTCGATGCCAAGCCAGAAACAATTTTCAAAAGAAACACCAGGAAAATATCCTGGAATGAACGAACGAAGTAGCAGCAGAATCATCTTCAGCATGTCGTTTTTTCTATTTTTATAGTTATAGAGAATATTTTTTGTTACAAGGGTTTGCTTAACTTTTAACTCCCGCTGATGATGAGGACGCTGGGTCTGCCTGGAATTCTGCCGGCGAGTCATACATCATTTGCCATGCAAAGAATGACAAAAAAAAAAATGAATTTCCAGGGAAATCGAAGGAGTTCAAAGAAATAGTTGGGAGCGAGGAAAAAAATAAAATGAAGAATGTCCAAACAACTTGAAGGAAAATTTGTAGATAAATAAAATTCATCGATAAAATCAATGGCGCTACACATTTGGAGATACTCGTACATAGATCACAGTAATTCGTAAATCTTTTCTTTTTTTTTTTTGCCAAATGTGCAAAAATCTAGCCAAAGTTTTTGCCCCCTGTCTGATTACATTTGATTCACGAGCAAGTATTTTAAGATTATAAAGCTTATTTTGAAAGCCGTATACCCTCTTCCTGGTCTCAGAAAAAAAGTTGAGATTTCCAGAAAAACTGAAATAATTCAACAAAGAAAGAAAAAACTCTACATTTTATGCCGAAGGGGATTCCATGTATCAAGGATATTCGTGGAGTAATGTTATAGTGGTGTGTTGTTGTATTGAACCATATGAAATGAATAAATTTTTCTCCCTCTCTCCTTGCCCCCAAAAACTTTTGTGAGCATAAGTGACTTGAACTCCAAAATCGAGGGAAAAAACTTAGTTTTTGTTTGCCCATAATTTTGTTTTTTTTTTTTTTTTTTTTTTTTTTTGTTTCTTGCTCTTGAACGCCAAGGATTTAGCGTTTCTGTATGGTTTGTGTGTGTGTGTCTGAGAGAGAGAGAGTATGTTTACCAACCAAAATGGACAGGGCACAGCAACAACAAATCTCTACAATAAATCTAGGTTAGAAGGATTTATAAACAAAAAAAAAAAATGTGAAAAAGCTCAAGTATCCAAAACTGTCGAAAGTAGTTTTTTTTTTGGTGGAAATTACAGGGTATGACGTGGGAGAGTGCTAGAAATTCAGTAAATTTTTTATAGATTGATAAACATGTTATCATGAAAATCAAAAATAACCAAAAATAACCATTGTATGGAGGAATTATTAACATTGTCATTCCGATTTTAATTTCTCGAAATATTTATCATAGACCCTAAAATTCTAAGACGATCTAGCGATCTCCGGAATTATTTCAAATTTCGTATTTTTAGTTTGTAATGTATGCCACAGTTTATGACAATAAATTTTGTATACAGGTCCATGGCTTCGTATAGCCCAGGAATTCGTTGACATTTTTCAAGTTCCTTCCAAATGGTGGAGGGTATTCAAAGTTCGGCCCACCTGAACTTAGCTGCCCCACCATAGTATGTCATTTCATTTGTAACACCTCGAAATATACATTTTAGACCCCACAAAGTATATATATTCTTGATCAGCATAAAAGTCTATTTTTATTTAGCGATGTCGTCCGTTTCTTCGCCTTCGGAAATTACTCTAGCTTCCGAACGAAATAAAGTAGGCTGAAATGTTTCTCAAATGTATATTATGTCTGCAGGACTTTTGGTATTGAAAAATTGGCATGACATTATTAACTGGATTTTTTTCAGCTTCGGCATTTGAAGTTCGTAATGGATACTACAGGCTGTGACAGAAAATTGTCCATGCAGGTCCACGTCTTCGAATAGTCCCCATATAACGGTACCTCCTGATATTCCGTATTTTTAATTTCAGCGACATTATTTACGGAAATTATTTCAAATTTCGTATTGGGAGATCGTAATGGTTACTACAATTTATGGAAAAAATTCGTATGCAGGTCCACGTCCTCGTATAGACCCCATATGACGGTACCACCCAATACTCGGTATTTATATGATTTGTGCGACATTATTCATCGGAATTGTAACAAATTTCGTACTTAAGGTTCGTAATGGATACTACAGTCTATGAGAGACAATTGTCAGTGCAGGTCCACGTCTTCGTCCGCTAGCCCCAATATAACGGTACCTACATATATTCGGTATTTTGATGATTTTAGCGCCATTATTCACCGGAAATATTTTAAATTTGGTATTTAAGTTCGTAATGGATAATATAGCCTATGACTGAAAATTGTATGTCTAGGTTCAGGTATTTGGTATAGCCCCCATATAATGGTTCCTCCCTATAATCGGTATGAGCTAATTTATTCACCGATTTTATTCAAGCTTCGCATTTG
This sequence comes from Musca domestica, assembly GCF_030504385.1. Taxonomy (NCBI): domain Eukaryota; kingdom Metazoa; phylum Arthropoda; class Insecta; order Diptera; family Muscidae; genus Musca; species Musca domestica. The sequence continues at coordinate 506,552 of NW_026712370.1, forward strand.
AATATTGAATAAAAAAAAGGCTACATTCGGTATTTTTTAATTTTAACAGATTTTACTTATTATTATTTTTTTTTTTTTTGAAAATTTCCAAATTCGTTTCAAACGATGGGCGGTATTCAAAGTTCGGACCGGCCGAACTTATAGCATTTTTTCTTGTTTATGTTTTTTTTTTTGCTTTGGATTCCTGAGCACCAATGTAAAACATTTCTACTGAAAGATTTGCAGACCATATTTTGAAGGCTTATTACTCTTACAAAGCGAAATATTATCCGATTAGAAGATATTGATCTTTTCAAAGGTTTGACAAACCGTTCGGAAATAAACTTTGATTAAATAAGTCCCTTTATGTTATATATCCTTCGGTAAATTTCGTACCAAAGAGACATGAGGTCTAAAACCGTCATATTATAGTCTATATTATATATAGAGGTCTTCTATAGACCATGTCCCTTTTAGAGGTCCGTCTTAAACCGTATAGTCTTTTTCAACAGATTGAAGAACTTATGTGGGTATTACTCAGATTAAATAGATTTTGAGAGACTTTTACATCCAGAAATCCTTTTTAAGGACTTCTATAGACAAAGGTCATTATTCTCCTATAAATGGAAACCCTTTAGAGGTGTAATTAACAGGACAGCTCTTCTAGGACGTCTCCATAATCAGAAAGATAGTCCTGTATAAAAATACATGAAAATACTTTCTTTACACTGGAGACCTTGTGGTGGTCTTTAATAGGAAGACATATTTTAAATGTCTTCTATAGGAAGAATTTTTGTCTTTAACACTGAGTAAACCTTTTGACGGTTTTCTATAGATAAAGATAATTTAACGGTCTTCTATATAAAGAAAATATATTAATGATATTTCATAGGAAGAACATATTTTGAAGGTCATCTGTATACAGAAGCCCTTGTATATTTTCTATATCTAGCTGTTATACTGGAGATTATTTGAAATTTGGAAACTCAAATGATTTTGAGTGTTCTTCTATACGAAGAAGATATTTTGAAAGTCTCTGGTGATTTTGAATTCTTCCAATTTTCCAAAAATCAAGATAAAAACTTTAAATTACTGTTCCTGTGTTTTAAATTTCATTCCGAATCACAACAAGGATAAAGCCTCTTTAAATAACCATAAATCAAACCAATAACATTTCTTGCGAATGCACGTCCATCCATTCGACCAACAAATTCACAACTCAATCTCTTGCTTTTTTAACCACAATCCGTGTGTCTCGATGGAAAACAAAGTTGTTGTGGAAGAAATCTGAAGAAAAACAAATCATTTCCATTCGCGCTGAAATCCGTAAAGTAGGCAAACAACAACATCCACCAAAAAAAAAACGGTAGGAACTTCGAAAAACAGACCTGGCTGACCAAAAATCTGTGGTTTCAAATGAATCTATGGCAGGCAACGAAGCCACTGAATGAATGCATCAATCTACATATAAAAACAAAGTCGATTTGGAGCAGGATGGTTGGATGGTCAACCGTTCCTGGAAATATGGCGATTTGCAGGGGAACGATGGAGGTATACCAGTACCAGTAGTTACTGGAATAAAATATGCAAATTCTGGGAAACCAAGTAAAATAATGTTATGGCTTTTTCTTGGTGGCTCTGGCAAACAAGGCTTCTTTCGTACTGCAGTCAAGGATTCGGTAAGTATTGCACATTTCGTTGAGGAAATTTGCAAAATATATTTCAACATGATTAAGTGCCAATGAGGCACTTGGGTCTAAATGTCATATTTTCGTTTTGTTATCGTATTCACATTTTACAAATAGCTAGCCAGCCAGTCAGCCAGCCAGCCAGCCAGCCAGCCAGCTAGTCGGACTCCTTACATAGTCGGACTGAACGAATATATAGGTGTATGTGTAGGTATGGTAAATGTTGAGTTTATTTATGACTTGAAGTTTGGTTTAAGCCGTTTCTGTTGTTGCTCCTTTTGAATGGCATGATAAATGGTGTTTTATGCTCAGCCATGGGACCATGCCATGGTGTACTCACACACACACTCACACGCTTACCTTCATCAATGCTTTACATTTTTCTGGTATTTTGGTGGAATTTAACCTCCTTACTGTCCGGCCAAGGAATGCTAACTTTCTTGGGAGCCAACACGTACCAGTACTACCGCCACCTCAGCCACAACTTGGCTTAGTGTAGAATGTAGAAGACTCTATTATAAGTAAATAAAATTGTAAGTTGGAACAACAAACCAAAGAGCGAAGCAATGAACTATGCTAGCCAAGATGGCCAGGTAAATTATGGTCGATTAACGAAGTTCCCCAATTTCTTTGCTGCTGTTTGAGGTCGTGCTGTTCTTCTTGAAATTTACAGTAGTTAACTACCATTGTTATCTAAATGTGTTGGTATTTGACTTTTTCGTAGTCGTATTTCGTATTTGGATTACTGGTCATTGTTTAACTTTATGTTCAGGCTAGGTAAACTATGACCCACTCCATACCTCTTCCAAAATGGCACCTCCTCCCATTGCACTACAAGTAACATGTTCTTTGATGGTTTTTGGGTTTTCTTAATTCGAAATTGTTTACTTTGAAATCAGCAAAGATAACCACCCATCTCTACCTCCCTCATCACCCATTCCACCAACCAAGACAAATAATACTTTGCCTGAAAAATGTTCTTGACTTGCAGATAATTGGAACAAGAATTTGTTGTGATTAGTTTTTTTTTTTTTTTTTTTGGGAGGGGCAAAAAAGACAAAACTTTTATTTTCTGGCCCAACAGAAAATTCTCACAACGAACAGAAATTAGTAATCCAACCACATGAGTAATTCCAAAATCTGTGGTTAGTTTGTCAGTTTTATAATTACCGAATACCTTGAGAGGTCATATTTGTGGTTTTCTGGCCATTGTTTGTTTATGTAATTGCAAAAGTTTTGCTGGGTAAATTCTTGGATTCGGAATCAGAAATTGTTGCTTATGTGGTAATAAATACGAAAGAAAAATACTAGGATCAAGAAGGCAACACATATAGACAGAAAAGCAAAGGTAAGGACTCTCTTCTAGGGACTATAGACTCGTTGAAGCTCTTTTTCTAAAGAGAACACTCTTTACAGGACGTTTGTTAAGAAAAGACCAACGAAAGGCCTTCAGTGGGAAATATCCTAAATTGATGAGCGTCAATGCAAAGAGGAGACCCCATGGAGGTATTCTTGGATTTAAGAATCTTTACCCTTTTTATACCCAACACCATCCCATTTCTCCTCGAAATATTCATGGTAGACCCTAAAGTATATATATTCTGGATCAGCGCAATACTAAGACGATTAAGCGATAGCCGTTGTCTGTCCGACTGTCGGTTGTAACCAAACTATCTTTCGAACGTATTGAGGTACAAGGCTAAAATTTTGCACATATGTGTATTATTCTAGTAGGCAGGTTAAGTTCGAAAATCGGGCATGTCGGTGCATGTTTTCATATAGCCCCCATATAACAGTACCTCCTGATATTGGGTATTTTGATGATTTTATCGACATTATTCACTCGAATAGTTTCAAATTTCGTATACGAAGTTTGTAATGGGAATTACAGCCTATGCCTAAAAATTTCGTATGCATGTCTAAGTCTTCGTATAGCCCCCATATAACGGTATCTCCCTTTATTCGGTATTTTGATTATTTTAGCGACATTATTAGCCGGAATTACTTCAAATTTCATATTTGCAGATCTTATGCGTACTACAGTCTATGACAAAAAAATATTTTAGCAGGTCCACGTCTTCGTATAACCATCGAATATAGATGTAATGACATTTTTCGTAATATTTTGAAAATTTTCAAGTCTTTCCAAACGGTGGATGTTATTAAAAAAGCCCGGTCGAACATAGCTACTATTTTACTTGTCTATTGATAGAATAATCTTAATAGACCTACTGATGTCTTAAATGATCTTAAACACCCTGTATGGGACTAAATTTTTACTAGTCTCTTATGGAGAGAAGACCATTTTAAAATCCTGTATGGAGAGAAGGCTCAGTAAAAACGTTTTAAGGATATCCTTAAAGCTAACATTTTGAGTCTTATATGGAGAGCTGAGATTTCAGGGAGAAAAGGATAAAATATTTCCCAAAGGTGTTCGATGCACAGAACATCCCATGCATGTATTCTTTGGAGATAAAATCTATTACAAGTGTTCTTTGTAGAGAAATATCTTTATAGGACTTCCATGACTTAAGAATGGCGCCGGAAGACCTATTAGGTGGAGGGGTTACTCATGTCTTCCGTGCGTTTTTTATTTCTTTTATTTGCCTACAACGCCTCAATTTAGTTTAACAACCAGTAAAGAAAGTTTTAAAGTCGGGCGGAGCCGACTTTATGATACCCTACACCACTTCGCTAATTTAGTAGAGCTGCGCATAACAATTAAAAGTGTTTATGGGAGAATTCACTAATACACGCTATGATTATAATTATAATTTAAAGTTCAAAGGACTAAATATGCCGAAGCATTTATATCTTTTAAATTAGGACTTGTATTGCCCATTTGGTGCAAAATTAATTTCAAATCGGATAAAGATATAAATGGGAGCTATATCCAAATCGGAACCGATCTCGATAAAATTTGACAAAGATATTTCTGAGCTGTATTTGATGAATTTCCCTGAATATCGTTGTTAGGAAGTGCATATTATGGCTGTGGGTAACAATTATAATAAATGGGATGAACAGTATATATGTGGGTGCTATAGCAATATCTGAACCGATCTTCACAAAATTTGACATATTTACTTGTAGACTCAATTCGGTCGTAAGTGCCAAATTCCATCCCATTTGGGCAAATATTAGACGTTTGGTGCATAATCAAAGTAAATCGGACGAAGATATATATGGGAGCTACATGCAAATCTGAACCGATCTCGATAAAATTAAGCAAATGTATTTCTGAGCTGTATTTGATATACTTCCCCAAATATTGTTGTTACAGAGTGCATATTACGGCTGCGGAGGACAAAAATAACAAATCGGATGAACAATATATATGGAAGCTATAGTTATATCTGAACCGATTTCGATCAATTTTGGCATACTTATTTTCAGGCCTAATTTGGTTGTATATGCAAAATTCCATACTATTCGGGCTGATATTAAACGTTTGGTGCACAATAAAAGGCAAATCGGACGAAGATATATATGGGAGCTATATCTAAATTTTTACCGATCATCTCCAATTTCAATAGGGTTCGTCCTTGGGCCAAACAAATGTTGTTTGCAAAATTTCATCTCAATCGGATAATGAATGCGACCTGCATTTTGTTCACAAGAATACATGGTCAGACGGACGGACATACATAAATCGACTGAGAATGTGATTCTACGCAGATCATCAAAAGGAACTGTGGGTCTATCTCGTTTCCTTTTGCCTGTTACAAACAAATGCACAAAGACATAATACCCTGACCACCTTGTGGTGTAGGGTATAAAAAACCCTGTCTCACATAACCCCATAAATAACATCCTATATCACCTTTTGTTATCTTTTTGTGGTCCATTAAATCAAAAGTAATTGTTTTGCATCATGGCTAGGTGTGAAAAGGAGAACGGTACTTACTGTTCTTTTGGAAATCCTGAGATTCGTCGCCGGCCACACGAACGCTTAATGCGATCAATAAAGAGCCAATCACCAGCAGTTGTTCCATCATGGTGCTGTACAGGCTTTTTCTCAGATTTTTTGATTTGCTGCTGCTGTTTGAGCTGTTTCGATTCGAATACAACGATGGCAGGTGGTAGTCTTGACAATGTTGGTAACGCTGTTTCTGGTGTTGTTGTTTTTCTTGATGCTGATGCTGTTGCTGGTGATGGGGTTTTTGTTGATGCTCTACAAGAGACTGCTTTTGAGGCCTTTGCTGGGGATACTGTTTCAAATTCAGATTTTCTGTTTGATATTGAGAATGTTGTTGTTGTTGATGCTGATGCTGATTCTGATGATGACGATGATGCTGATACTGTTGCTGATGGCGGCACATAACCAACAAGGATTCCACTGCTCGTGCTACTGTTGTTGTTTTTACTCCGGCTGTTGTTTGTTTGCATTTGGGCTGACATACTGTTGACTGAGCTGGAATCAATGCTGATGTTGTTGCGGTTGTTGTTGGTCCTGTAGCCGTTGCTGCTGTTGTTATTGGTAGTATTGGTATGGCTGGGCAACAGTCGTCCGTTGAATCCGCCGTGGCCGATATTGTTTTTTGGTTTTGTTTGTTCACAACAAGACTGGAGGCAGTTAAGCAATTCTGATTTACGTTTGTTATAAAAATGTGATTTTCGGCATGTGGACGTTGTGGGATTTTTTCTCTCAATTGCTGATAACTCTGCTGCTGCTGCTGTGGCTGCTGATGCTGCAGGCGCTGATTTAGTTCTTGTCGCTGTTGATATTCCTCCAAAAACAATGCCGCCCCGTGTTCCACATGCTGATGCTGGATGGGATGTTGCTTCGGCTTCTGTTTCACTATCCTTTGTTGATATTGACTTTTCTGCTGCTGCTTCTGCTGTTGCTGCTGTTGGTCTGGCATTAATTTGATTTTGTTTATATTTGTATTTGTATAAAATTGCCAAGCTTCCATTTTTAATCGCCGTACAGTCAATACCATCAGAATACGTCATTTAGCAATGGGACACAACACAAATAGCTATGTTTGTGTGTGTGAGCGCGCGTGCCTCTGTGCATGAAAATTGTTCCTTCGTTTGACTTTCTTTCTGGGTTTTCGTGGATTTTCACAAAATAAAAATTATGAAAAGGCCGGAAAAAATAACAAAATATTGTCGGGATAGGATATAGGGTTTGTTCGTTGGTTTTATCGTTCGCCTGTTTCTTCTTTTTTTTTTGGCCAGCTGATATGTTTCTTCTTCTTCTTTAGTATACGGTTTCTTCCACGAAATTCATTGCGGATCCAAATGGGAATTGTGTGACCACCTGAAAGTTATATAAATGAATATTTTTTATGAGTATGTAAAATAAAAGGCATAAAAATTTTGACTGGAAAAATTTATGTTTTAAAGTTAGAATTGTGTAAAACTTTTTTCCTTTTTGGAAATGCCTGCTGTTTTTTTTTTTTTTTCAAAAATATCAATACCATCTTTCTGGCACTAAATGAATCATAGTCGCAGCTTTGTTAAAATTATTTTCATAATAGGCTCCCCGCCATAGTGTTAAATTTTTAATAATATGTTTCAGGGTCTTTCAAGGCCACAATCGTAAATTTGAAAATAATTTTTTTTAAAGACTTCAAGAAAATTTAGTTCAAAGATTCTCAGAGCAACCATTTTGTGATTTTAAAAAATCATACTTTAGAGATTTTATTAAGGACTCAACAATTCAAGATTGCAACAATTCAAAGATTTTTTACGAATATTTTTGTGACTCCCTTTTCAAGGACTTTTACATAAACTAATTGTGGAACCACAGAACAAATAATTGCGGAGCGTTGAAGAATTTGTTTTTGCTAGGACTCTCAGGGCAGCAAATCTTTTGCCTTTTTGGAAATGGCTACTGTTTTTTTTTTTTTTTTTTTTCAAAAATATCAATACCATCTTTCTGGCACTAGATGAATCATCGTCGCAGCTTTGTTAAAATTATTTTCATTACAGGCTCCCCGCCATACTGTTAAATTTTTAAATATATTTTTCAGGGTCTTTCAAGGCCACAATCGTAAATTTGAAAATATTTCTTTTTTTAAAGACTTGAAGAAAATTTTGTTCAAAGATCCCCAGAGCAACCATTTGTGGATTTTTAAAAATCACACTTGAGGTATTTAGAGATTTTATTAAGGACTCACGGAGCAACCATTCAAAGATTTTTTACGAATATTTTTGTGTCCTCGAAGGACTCCCTTTTTCAAGGGCTTTTACATCAACTACTTGTGCACCCACAGAACAAATAATTGTGGAGCGTTGAAGAGTTTGTTTTTGCTAGGACTCTCAAGGCAGCAAATCGTAGATTTTTTAATAATATTTGTAAGGAGTCTCAGAATAACAAATCAAGGCCAATCGTGAACTTTATTAGGAATATTTTAAAGAACGTTTAGAGCAAGCATTAGTTTATTTTTCAAGAACATTTTAAGGAACCCCAATGGGGGGTTTTTAAGGAATATTTGTATGCTCTAAATTAAATCTATACAAAGCAAATTTTTTCAAGGACTCTCCGAGCAATCGATCGCGTTGCGTTAATATCTTTTAAGATCTTATTAAGAATAATTACTTTTGAAGACTAATTCTTTCCATGGACTCGGAAAGCAACTTTGGATTTTTAAGAAAAAGTCTATCAAGAAACATCTAAATTTTTGTTTTCAGTTAATCATTTTTTTTTTTTTTTTTTTCGAAAATATTTTCTAAAGGTTATCAAGTCAACCAATCATGGACTCTCCAAACAAATTATCGTGGATTTTTTTTTTGAGAAAAAGTATTTCAAGGATTATCTTAATTTTTGTTTTCAGATTTACCTTTTTTTTTAATATTTTCGAAGGATTCTCAGATCAATCAATCGTGTTGTTCATGAATTCATTAAGAAAACTTATTTCAAAGATTCTCTCAGCAAAAAAATGGCTCGTGAGCTGAACATATCACTAATTACCATTCGGCAAATATTGAAAAATTAATGAGCCATTGAAATTCCAAAAAGTGCAAGAAATTACACCGCAAAAGAAAGAAAATAGGCTTAAAAGAGCTAAAGAGTTGCTTCGCTTGGCCGAAAGTGGTGAACTGCCTAATTTGGTTTTTTTCCGATGAGAAAAAAATCGTTGTCCAGCAGTTTGTAAACAAGCAAACAAAATGATCGTGTTCACTTGCCAAAGAGGTCAGCTAAAAATGTGCCACCAGAAATCAAGCGCCGGCCATGGTGATGGTGTGGGCCGCCATAATAGCCGATGGTCGCTCTCCGCTCGTATTAATCGACCATCAGAATAAATGCCGAATATTATAGCGATATTCTGGAGGGTGCATTAAAGCCTTGGGCACGTAAACATTTTGGCCGTAGACCTTGGACATTCCAACAGGACTGTTCCCAGGACAGTCCGCTGCATCAGCACGCGCCACTCAAGAATGGTAACAAAATGAGATAACTTGCTTCACTTCCAGCGCATAATGGCCACCAAAATCTCCGGATGCGTTAGACTATTGTGTCTGGAGTATTTTGTAAAGCAAGGTTGGCACTAAAAAATACCAAAGTGTCGATCACCTGAAGCAAGCGCTTTGCCGGGAATGGGCCAACGTACCATAGGGCAACATTCGGGCAGCGTGCGACGGTCTCATTGGCCGTTTGAGAGCCATAATTCGTGGCAAAGGTGATCAATTCGAACAAATCTAAACTTATTCTAAAATTTGATGCTATCTCCGACATTTTTTGCTGTTATTCAATAAAATTAAAAAAAAAGTGAAAATTATGGCGTTTGACTTTGTTGCAGTTTTTTTATCTCACCCTGTACATATGTCTCAACTTTCATATTTAGAGTTCGTATTACGAGTTAATAATAGGTACAACAGTCTATGACGGAAAATTGTCTATGCAGGTCCAGAGATTTGAATATTGTAAGATGCCTATGCAAGTCCACATCTTCGTATAGACCCCATTTTTTTTAGGATTTTAAGAGAATTTTTAACGGATTTTAGTTATTTATTATTATTATTATTATTATTATTATTATTATTATTATTATTATTATTATTATTATTATTATTATTATTATTATTATTATTATTATTATTATTATTGTTGTTATTATTATTATTATTAGTATTATTATTATTAGTATTAGTATTATTATTATTATTATTATTATTATTATTATTATTATTATTATTATTATTATTATTATATTATTATTATTATTATTATTATTATTATTATTATTATTATTATTATTATTATTATTATTATTATTATTATTATTATTATTATTATTATTGTTATTATTATTATTATTATTATTATTATTATTATTATTATTATTATTATTATTATTATTATTATTATTATTATTATTATTATTATTATTATTGTTGTTGTTGTTGTTGTTATTATTATTATTATTATTATTATTATTATTATTATTATTATTATTATTATTATTATTATTATTATTATTATTATTATTGCAAAGGGTGAACCGTATTCAAAGTTCGGCACGTCGAAAATTACTGCTTTTTCACTTGTTTTAAACTAGAGCTTTCATTAGAGAGCTATTTTCACAAAGGGCGAAGAGTATCGGCCCGGTCTTCTAAATATTGTTTTTCTTTTGTTTCATATTTTATTTCTTGTTTATGGGGGAAAATGTTAAAATAAACTACTGCCATGTGATAAAATAATTTATATCTTTAGTGTCTCTTTTTATTAGTCGAAAGTGTCTCTGATGTTTCATTTCAATTTTTATCACTCAATGATAGGTTATCTCTCACGCATGTGTCACATGCCATTTGATTTCTATCTAAGGTCATTTTTTTCGAATAGAAATATGTAAACCTATTACACACGCTCACATATGTGTGCGTGTGTACAAACATAAATGTATTCCGAACTAATAAATTATGAATGCTAAAAAGGAAAACTTTCTTCTTTATGATGTCATCCTTTTGCCATTTACTTTGGCAGAGTGAGGGGGCTGGGGGCTTTCCCAATTTGCCATATCTTCACATTTATTGCAAAATAAAACTCTTTGCTAATAGATGTAAATCATGGATTGTTAAAAATGAAATCCTTTAAACTTTTTCCATTCACATTGTTTATTTCGGCAATGAAAAACGGCCAGAACAGAGAGGAAACTTTGAACTAACTTTGCTATCAAATTTACTACAGTTATTACTTTTGTTGCTGTTTGTCACAAGAAAGATGGCCTATCAACATCCTGTATTGACATTTTTATGACTTTTAAGATGCTTTGCGAAAAAAAAATATTCATCCCAACCCATCTAGGAATGGGAAAAAGCTCCCAATACAATATGATGTCTTTTTTAGTTGGTTGGGGGGGATAGAGAAGGGCATTGCATAAATAAAACATAAAGAAAACTTGGCCCCGTTTAAATATTGTGAACATGCATACATATGTTGTTAAGAGCCATTGACAAACAAATTGACTGTAAAATAAACGGGTGCTAGTTAATAACAATTTTTTTGTTAAATTGAAAACAAAAAATGGTAAAATGACTGGGGCTATAATAAAAAGGATTGAACATGTGGCGCCCAATAATGCCATCATACCTGTGTAAAAGGTCAAAATAGGAAACTTATTCCAATGAGAATAAAGGATAAGTGTAAGTTAATCAATAAAGTAACTTATTATCTAGATATTTGGAATAATTTTAAAATCTTGTTATAGGGCCAGACCCATGGAAAAATTGGAATTTACAGAGGTTTTAAAAATAAATGTTAAAACACATGTCTTGTTTTGGAAGCGTTTAACTCGCTCCCATTTGCACAAAGAGTGAGACTCACTTGAATTCGAGTGGAAGCACTCATGGGAGAAGAAAAATTAGGCAAACTTATTTTTATACCCTCAGCCCTAGGTCTCTTTGGACCAAATCTGTTTCAGAACATTTGGAGTCGATCTAGCGATGTCCGTCCGTCTGTCTGTCTGTCTGGCCGGTGCGCACGATAACTCTCGAAGGGAGTATCCGAATTGGTCTAAACTTGGTACATCGTAATATTTTTGTCAAACTTAGATCGAGTTCGGAGATGGGCAATATCGGTCCACTCCTTCTGGTACCTCTCCCAAAAAAGGTCGAAATTTTCAAAAAAAATATTTTTTGCACAGAAAGAGAAACGATAATCCGATTTTGATCCAAATCTTAATATCTGCATCAGTGTTAGGTCAAGTGTGAAAATGGACAATATCGGTCCACTCCATCAAGTACCTCCCCCACAAATGGTCAAAATTTTGAATAATTACAACTCTTATAAAATGTGATGTAAGTGTCCGATTGTCTTCAAATTTCACACATGCCAATATTTATACTAACCCAATGTCTGATGTTAAGATGGAATATATCGGTCCATTCCTTCTGGTACCTCCCCCGCAAATGATCGAGATGTGTATTTTCTGCACAGAAAGAGAGTCGATAATCCGATTATGTTCCAACTTTGCAAATCCTAATATTTACGTCAGTTCTAGGTCTTGTGCAAAAATAGATAATATCGGTCCACTCCATCAAGTACCTCCCGCACAAAAGGTCGAAATTTTGAATATCCATCAAGCTCTTAAAACACTAAATTAACATCCGTTTCCATTCAGACTTGGCACATCTCAATATTTTCATAAACGCAAGATCTTTTATAATGATGGTCGAAATCGGACTAATCGTTCTGGTACCTCCCACACAAAGGACCTGAGTTTTGAATAATCAAAACGAGCAAAGAATCCGAAATAAACATCTGGTTCTCTTCATATTATACATGTCTCATTATTTCTACTAACTCAAAATCTGGTGTGAAGATGGCATATATCGGTCCACTCTTTCTGGTACCTCCCCCACAAAGGGTCAAAATTTTGAGTATCCATGAAGCTCGTAAAACGCAAAATTAACATCCGATTCTATTCAGACTTGGAGCTTCTCAATATTTTCATCGACACAAGATCTGTCATAAAGATGGTAGAGATCGGACCATTTTTTCTGGTACCTCCCCACATAGGGTTCAAACAAAACGCTCCTCAAATTTCCCACATACAGACATTAATTGTAACACAAGATCTGTTGTGAAGATGATATACATCTGCCAACTTATAACTGTCATAACTTGCGAAACAAGTCGGCGATTCTTTGCTATATCTAAATATTTCTCTTAACCAGTATTCTGATATGAATACGTAATTTTTCGGAATTTATGATTTCGCATAAAATTGGATACGATAGTTCGATTTTCTTCAAATTTTGCACATACCAATATATTTTATCTGTATTAGATGAATGAAATACTTCGGTCCACTATACATATTTTTCCCATTTTCATATAAAGTACAAGAAGCAGTCGATATAGTCCAAATCTGTTACGTTCATAACTCAAGGCTGGGGGTATACATCTGTCGGCAAAACCGACTGATACTATTTTACTTGTTTTGATGTCGCTTGAATAGGAGTGAGGATGTTTCCCTCGTTTTTGAGTGGAAGCAAAATTCGTTTCAAAACCACTCTTGCCGTGCACTCTTTGAGTTTTTTTTTTTAATCTTATAAGGACTTTCAGGACAACCAATTCTAAATTGTTTTAAGGACATAACGTCTGCATTATCCTCGAACGGGTTCAAAATGTTTTATTCCAGCGGAAAAATAAGTCCTTCTGATTTTGCAAAAAGGTACATTAGGAATATTTTCTCTTACATATACATGTTTTTATTTTTGTTTGTATGTATGAATGTACGTATGTATGTAGAATTGTACTCACAAAGATATCTCCCAACAAATGTATGTACATTTCCATTGCATTTTATCACAGGTCTGTATTTGACACTTTGTTCGTCTAGACTTCCCTTACAAATATCCCCAAAAAAGAATATTCAATACATTTCGACGATATTGACAAAATATCTTAATTAATGGCTCTCAATAAAAATATTGCGTGACTTCAACGCAAATAAGTCTGAAGATGACACACGCTCAAGTGTTTGCAAAAAACAAACACTTCTCAACACGTGGGCAGTTTTTTCTGCATTTTTATATATCGAGCATAGGCTGCAGACTAAGGGAGAGAAATAGAATACAGCATTGAATTTGAAGGACCTATAAACAGTAAATTGTAAGAAAGGAGCAAAATGGTATTCCATTTTAAATGTTAAATTTTTGAAATATATCTTCAACAGATCATTTGCAGTGTTCATCGCAAAAAGTAATCACAAGAAAAATCAAGCAGATTATAAAAGTACGACAAAAATAGAATACACGTGTGTCGTAGTTTTTAAAACTTATATTGCACAACATTTTTGAAATTTTAAGATTACGATCCTTTAGAATCCTTGTATTTTTGTTATTAGTGTCCATTTATAAGGCTAAATCTGAATTATAATCATTTTTAGTTAAAAACAAATAAGCAAAGGCTATACAGGGTTGCCCATATTCGACGGACCCATCTGCCAACGCCATGACTTTTGACAGAGATGTCACATCGCTTAATGACATACCGCGTTTGAAGCGTCAGCCCAAGCAGATTTTTACCATGAACCAATACACGCCACGCGAGCGCTCTGAAATAGTTGAAATTTACATTCAACAGAAGAAGTCAATTGTGAAAACTCAACGTGCTTTTAAAACATTAAAAAATGTGAGAAGTGCGCCTTCTAAGAACACCATTAAGCGTTTATACGAAAAATTTTCTACTGGTAAGGCTCTTTCTAATCCGAAGACCAAGGCGATCGGCCGAGAATATCGCTGCCGTACGAGCCAGTTTTGAGAGGTCCCCAAGAACATCCCAAAAACTCCGTTCTCAGTAGTTGGGCATGGCTCGGTCCACTTTACAACGGATTATTCGCATTGATTTGCATTTGTTCCCGTACAAAATTCAATTGACGCAAAGAATGTTGCCTGCGGACAAGCCTCGTCGATTGGAATGGGCAATTTTGGAACAAAATTGTCATGTCCGATGAAGCCTTTTTCACATTGAATGGGACCGTAAATAAGCAAAATTGCCATTTTTACGCCACTGAAAATCCTCAGGAGATTCAAGAAGTGCCTCTTCATGACGAAAAAGTCACAGTTTGGTGTGGCGTTAGTGCGAAAACGGTCATTGGGCCGTTTTTCTTCCAAAATGAAAATGGCCATGCTATTACCATCAATCAGGAGCGTTATCGCGACATGATGACCAATGTTGTGATGCCAATTATTCGTCGAAAGCGTATGAAGCAGTTCTGGTTTCAACAAGACGGCGCTCCACCGCACACAAGTCGCATAACAATCGATTTTCTGAAGAATTTGTTTCCGTGCCGTTTGATGTCGAAAAGAGGTGATTTAGACTGGCCACAGCATTCACCCGATTCGACGCCGCCTGACTTCTTCGTGTGGGGATATTTGAAGTCAAAGGTTTACGTTAACAAGCCAAGGACCGTAGAAGAGCTCAAGGACAACATTCGTGAAGAAATAGCCGCTATTCCGGCCGAAATGTTGGCAAAAACGATGGAAAATGCAGCAAAAAGGACACAATACGTCATCAACGCCAGAGGCGGCCATTTGAGAGATATCATATTCAAAAATTGATGTAAACAAATCTACTTGGAACAAATTAAATGATTAACATTGCCAACCGCCAAATTTTTATTTTTTCTTTGATTTTTAAAAAAAAATGGGTCCGTCGAATATGGGCAACCCTGTATAGTCCATTTAAACCTCTAAATGCATACCGTAAGAACAATAGGGTCTAATTCTGACCCTAACCCTACCCCCATGCGAATTTCGTAAGGATCGGACGATAATTGCGACATGCATATATTACCCTCAAAACGTAATGTTGGGGTGTGTTAAAATTTAGAACATTTACAATTCAAAATTTTAAGTCAAATTTGAAAAAATCGTACGCGATAAAAAATATGACTAAATTTGAAAAAAATAATAAACAAAAGATATTCACTCATTTATTGGTATATTTTTTGGCCCAGCGTTTCTTGACTTATAAGCAGAATAACTAAAAATTATTTCTTTTACATACATATTGCCCTAATCTGCTATATATCAGATATCTTGGCTATTAATATCACTGTAATGGTCAGAAGTGATCTTTTAATGTATGTGTGATTTGGCTGAGATTAAAAATATTTGCGGTTTAGTAGAAACTTTCCTACATAAAAGTTAGGTTCTATTTTACCCGCTAAATATTGTCCGATGGCCTACCAAATTGGTAGGTTTCTGTCCAGTCTTAAACCCCATGGTGGCCTATAGAGCAACTGCAAAATCAGGAAAATTTTGTGTTTTTGGTCCATTTTAACCCCTAAATATCGAGAGCGATCATCTCCAAAAACAATGGGGTTCCATTCTGACCCTAACCCCACCTCCATTTTCAATTTAATGAGGATCGGTTCATAATTGCGACCGGTAGCTTGATTACAAATTAACATGGACAGACGGGCAGGCGGACGGACGGACATACATAGCTAGATCGACTTATCTCGGTGAGATTGGACGATTCATACTCTCCTATGCGGGAAACCAATATTTCGAGGTGTTACATAATTTTTGGCCCAATCAAACTTATTACACCCCCAACACATAGTGTTGTAGGGTATAATAAGTTGACATTATTTCCATAATTAGGTCAAATTGAAAACAAGCAAAAAATCTGAAAAAACTTAACTTTTTATGAGGGTCTTGGTCCCCCATTTCTTCTGGGATATTATGGATCTGATTCGAATTAACTTAAAATACACATTTCGACGACTAATTACCAAATTTTGTATCACTATTTCAGCCGTCAAGGCAACTCACCTAAGCCACAACACATTCCACAAATTCCATTTGCCTCACACATACTCAATGAACTGTGCTGTGGGTTTGCCTCCAAAAAATGGAACATTTAAACATGAATTAACCCCAACTCTTTGCCAATTAACCAATTCAGAAAATAAGCAGGGTAACGTAACCAGGCCACAAGAGAGAAAAACGGTAATTGTTGTTATCTTTTCATCATTATCATCATCGACAGCCATGAGAATGGAAAAAAGTGTGGCTGGGTTATGGCATTGGCCTCAGATCATTGTATGGCACGGGTTTTAGTTTTACAGCAGCAGTGCCAGTAGCAGCAGCATCAGCAGCAATTGGTTTGAAGCCAAAACCAAATACCCTGTAAACATCTGGGCCCTTTCATTACTCGATTTACTTATGCCACCCATTTGCACACTCCTCCTCACAAACACACACACACACATATATAGAAAGAACCCCTGCAGCTCCCACCTTCGTTAACTAATGATAAAAGTTTAGGCAAGTTGAGCAAGCGAGCAAAGCAAAAAAAAAAAACAAAATTAAACGTAACGAAGAAATTAATAGGAAAACATTTTTCCCTGCTCCCTTTCTTTCCTCCCTTCATACCATGTTCTTTAGTTGTTTTTGTTTTATTGTTTAACAAGTTAAGTAGTAAAACTGCATTTGAAAAGGTGGTGGTGGGTAAGAGTTGTTCCTTTTTTTTCTGAAAGGATTGGGGCCTCACGTTGTAGATTTCCTTGAAGGAGTTGGCGATTAGTTACTTTTTAACACCATGAATAATATGTTTGTTCTTCGAAATAGAATAAATAAGCAAATTAAATAAGATTTAATCTGGGAAATCATTTACAACGACTCCACCCTCTCCTACTTCAAATTACCCCATCTGCCATTAGCCAACAATACCCCCATTTAAATGGTTCAAAGTATTTAAGGATTATAAGTGCGAAATTAATATTGAAAATTTTATGGATATGGCGTTCTATTATGTTCGATAAGGCGATTCAGGATATAAGAAATTTTTTTTAGTAAATCAAATGTAATTACAATCCAGGTATAGGGGCTTAGCTGGAGCTAAATGCGTCTTTTTTTAATTTGTTTTACTGATGTGATGGGCTCATATCCAATTTGTCATATTCTAGATTGGCCAAGCGGGATTGTTATATATAGAAAAAACTGGCCTTCACAAGAGGGGGATTTTTTTATAGAAGGGCGAACTAGGAGAAATGGAGCCTCCTAAGAGAAAGCTGTGGGTTTGAAGGATTTAAGATATGAAAGGTTGGAGGCTGCAGACCTCAAGTTTAAAGGCTGAAGACATGATAATTGAAGATCTATAGACTGAAAAAGTGTATGCTGAAAGCCTAAACCCTAAAGGCTGAAGACCTGAAAATTGAAGATCAGAAAACTGAAGACTTGAAGGCTGAATGCCTGAAAAGTCAAGATCTAAAAGCTTAAGGTCTGAAGGCTAAAGATATGGGGTTCTATTATGTTCGATAAGGCAATTTATGAGATAAGAAAACTTGTTTAGTAAATCAAATGTAATAACATTCCAGGTATGGGAGATAATTGGAGCCAAATGCGTATGGTTTGACATTGTTCTATTTGTGTGTTGGGTTCATATCCACTTGGAATTTTTCATATCCCAGATTGACTCTGAGGAATTATTTTGTTCAGAAAAAGTTACCCTTCAGAAATTAGGGATTTTTTCTAGAGAAGGACGAGCTAGGAGAAATGGAGCCTCAAAGGGGAAAGCTATAGGCCGGAAGGACTAAAAACCTAAATGTTAAAAGTCTAAATATCTAAATGGTTAAAGTCTGAAAATCACACATGATGTCTAAAGCTTGGATCCTGAAGACCTGAAGGTCTGAAGGCTAACGCCTTTATGCCGATGACATGAAAGCTGAAGACTTAAAGGCTGAAGACATGAAGACTAAAGGCCAGAGGGCTGCAGACCTGAAACTTAAGACCTGTCTTCTGAATACCTGAGGGCCGAAGATCTGAAAGCTAAAAGCTTGAAGTCTGTAGACCCTAAGACAAAACAGCCGACGATCTAAAGGCTGAAAATGTGAAGGCTAAAGGCCTGAAGGCTTAAAATTGAAAACCTGTATTCTGAATACCTGAGGGCCGAAGATCTGTAAGCTGAAGACTTGAAGGCTTAATGCCTGCAAAGTAAAGTTCTGAAAATTTAAGAACTGAAAGCTGAAGACATGAAGGCTAAAAACCTGAAGACTTGAAGCCTGAAGATCTAAAAGCTAACGGTTTGAAGCCCAGAAGACTTCAAGGCTGAATACCTAAAAACTGAAGACCAGAAAGCAGAAGACCTGTATGCTTAAGACCTAAAGTCTAAAGGCCTGAAGATCTGAAAGCTGAAGACCTGAAGAAGACCTTTATGTTGAAGACTTAAAGGCTGAAGATGTGAGGACTTGAAGGCTGAAAATTGAAGACCTGTATATTGAATACCTGAGGGCCGAAGATCTGAAGGCCAAAGGCTTGAAGTCCGAAGACCTGAAGACTAACGGGCTGATGATCCGAAAGCTAAAGACTGAATGCCTGAAAGACTTGAAGGCTGCAGTATTGAAAATTGAAGATCTGAAAGCTGAAGATCTAAAGTTTAAAGATTTGAAGCCCACAAGACGTCAAGACGTCAAGGCTGAAAACATAAAAACTGAAGACCAGGAAGGCAGAAGACCTGTATACTTAAGTCTAAAGGCCTGAAGGCTGAATATCTGAAAGCTAAAGACCTAAAGGTCTGAAGACTTGAAGGCTAATGACCTGAAGGTCCGAAGACTAAAGACCTGTACAGAGTGAGATAAAAAAACTGCAACAAGAAACGTTAAGGAAATGGACGGAAGAAAACAGCAACATCAGCAGAAATGGTTCGAAAAGTGAAGGAGCGACTTGATCGAAACCCGCGTCGCAGTGGCCGAAAAATGGACCGTGAGCTGAACATATCGCAATATGCCATTCGCCAAATATTGAAAAACGAAAAAATGAAAAAAAAAAACGGGGTAAAGCCATTGAAATTCCAAAAATCGCAAGGACTTACACCGCAACAGAAAGAAAATAGATCCCAAAGAGCTATAGAGCTAAACTGCCGAATTTGGTTTTCTACGATGAGAAAACATTCGTTGTCCAGTAGTTTGTAAACAAACGAAATGATCGTGTTTACTTGCCAAAGAGGTCAGCTGAAGATGTGCACCTTCGGCTGGCCACCAGAACTCAAGCACCGGTCATGGTGATGGTGTGGGCCGTCATAACAGTGGATGGTCGCTCTCCGCTCATATTAATCGACCGTGGCATCAGAATAAATGCCGAAAATTGTGGCGAAAATATTGTGGAGGGTTTTTTAAAGCCTTGGGCACGCAAACATTTTGGCCGCAGATCTTGGACATTACAACAGGACTCAGCACCCGCTACTCAAAAATGGTTACACAGTGAGGTTCCTCGCTTGATTTCCAGCGCACAATGGCCACCAATCCGTTGGACTATTTTGTGTGGAGTATTTTGGAAAGCAAGGTTGGCACTAAAAACCCCAAATTGTCGATCACCTCAAGCAAGCTCTTAGCCAAGAATGGGCCAAAGTACCGCAGAGCAACATTCGGGCAGCATGTGACGGTTTCATTGGCCACTTGAAGGCCATAATTTGTGCCAATGGTGACCAATTCGAACAAATCTAAACTTATTCTAAAATTTGATGCTATTTCCGACATTTTTTGCTTTCATTCAATAAAATTAAAAAAATGTAAAAATGATAGCGTTTGACTTTGTTGCAGTTTTTTATCTCACCTCATAATGAAAATACAGATTTCTTTCTGGTGGTGATTTATATCGAAAATTGATAAAGTATATTTTGATCGTTGACATCATTCTTCTGAAATTATCTATTGTAGCAATTTCGTTATCTTTAACCCTAAAATGTGTTTTATATGTCAATGAATTCCTGTAATTTAAAAATATCAAATATACCCCCTTTGTGACTCGCATGAGAGTTAAAATTGTCGACCAAAATAACCCAAAATGCAAAGATGTGGAATATGAGGAAAGTTACCCACTTTTCAAATGTTATATGGCAACATTGCCTATTACAAAACTTGTCTGCAGCAAAACCAAAATCAGTTTTGGTGGTAATTTGGTAACCTCTGCTGAAAGGCAAATAAAACCAACTTTTCCACATTTTGCCAAAGGCATCCTCTTCATTATTCTAATTCTCCAAAAAAGACAATGCGCCATAAGTGTGTATGGGAGTTATTTTTTTGTTTTGTTTTGTTTTTTTTTTCTGATAATCATTCATACACATATGAAGCTATTGTTTGGAAAATTTGTTTGCTTTTGTTTGTTTTTGCTATTTGATTTATATTAGGCTAGCATGTCGATTTTTCGATATAAAACGCATACACGCGCCAATGCCACACAAGAAAAAAAGTTTGTTCATTAGATGCTCCATAGTTTGGTTTGTCTTACAATTAACCAACAAAAAAAAAAATATATAATAAAACGACCAAACTTCCACAACCATTTACCTTGTTTCAACTTTTTGATAAACTGCCATTGTCTAAACAATGATGATGATGATGAAATGCTGCAGCAGTGTATTGTGATGGAAACCACACACACATCGATATACACATAAGTGCACACATGCCCAATTTGCGGCTGGCGTAATAAGCAACAACAATCTTGATTAAGTGTACTATAAAGCCAGTCGCGAGTGTGTTGGTGTGTACTTTACAAAGAATTATACAAAAATTAACAGGTCAAAAAACTCGCAGAACTTTTGCAAAATTTTTTTTGGCCATAATTACCAAAGAAACTTGGCAAATTTTGAGGTCTCCAAAAAAGTTGGAAATACAAATAAATATTTATTAAATTAAGGCGAAATTAGTGGCATAGTGACGCATTTGAAAGTATATGTTGGGATGAGGAACAATGATTAATTGCGTTTTTATACCCTACACCACAAGGTGGTCAGGGTATTATGTCTTTGTGCATTTGTTTGTAACAGGCAAAAGGAAACGAGATAGACCCATAGTTCCTTTTGATGATCTTCATAGAATCACATTCTGAGTCGATTTATGCATGTCCGTCCGTCCGTCCGTCTGTCCGTGTATTTTTGTAAACAAAGTACACCTCGCATTTATTGCTCTATTCAGATTAAATTTTGCACAAATCATTTGTTTGGACCAAGGACGAACTCTATTGAAATTGGAGATAATCGGTCAAAATTTAGATATAGCTCCCATATATATCTTCGTCCGATTTGCCTTTTATTGTGCACCAAACGTGTAATATCAGTCCGAATAGTATGGAATTTTGCACGTACGATCAGATTGGACCTGGAAATTAGTATGCCAAATTTGATCGAAATCGGTTTACATATAGCTATAGCTCCCATATACATTGTTCATCCGAATTGTTATTTTTGTCCTCCGCAGCCGTAATATGCACTCTGTAACAACAATATTTGGGGAAATATATCAAATACAGCTCAGAAATACATTTGCTAAATTTTATCGATTTCAGATTTGGATATAGCTCCCATATATAACTTCGTCCGATTTACCTTTGATTGTGCACCAAACGTCTAATATTTGGATGAAATTTGGCACTTACGACCGAATTGAGTCTAGAAGCTAGTATGTCAAATTTGGTGAAGATCGGTTCAGATATAGCTTTAGCTCCCATATAGACTGTTCATCCGATTTGTCATATTTGTTACCCACAGCCGTAATATGCACTCCGTAACAACGATATTCAGGGAAATATATCAAATACAGCTCAGAAATATCATTGCCAAATTTTATCGAGATTCGGATTTGGATATAGCTCCAATATATATCTTTATCTGATTTCAAATTAATTGTGCACCAAATGGGCAACACAAGTCCGAATTTAAGAGATACAAATGCTTCGGCATATTTAGTCCTTTGAACTATAAATTATAATTATAATCATAGCGTGTATGATTGAATTCTCCCATAAAAACTTTTAATTGTTATTCGGAGCTCTACTAAATTAGCAAAGTGGTGTAGGGTATCATAAAGTCGGGTTGGAGGCTACAAAATATTGGGTTGGAGGCTACAAAGGTCTTAAAAAGTTTAGACTGGGTACGAAAAATTTTCGACTGGTAAGGCTCTTCCTAATCCGAAGAGGCTATATAAAAGTCGACCAAGGCGATCGGCCGAGAATATCGCTGCCGTACGAGCCAGTGTTGAGAGGTCCCCAAGAACATCCCAAAAACGCCGTTCTCAGCAGTTGGGCATGGCTCGGTCCACTTTACAACGGATTATTCGCATTGATTTGCATTTGTTCCCGTATAAAATTCAATTGACGCAAAGAATGTTGCCTGCGGACAAACCACGTCGATTGGAATGGGTCATGGGTCCGTCGGATATGGGCAACCCTGTATATGGGAGCTAGAACCGATTTTCACCAAATTTAATATTCCTGCTTCTAGACTAAATTCGGTTGGGTTGCACCATGTTAATCCGAAATCGGTTAAGGATATATATGGGAGCTATATCCAAATCTTAACCGATCTTAACAAAATTTCAAAGATCATTGTTGTGGAATGCATATTACACTTGTGATGGACTTTAAACGCCAAATCGGATAAAACATATACATGGGTGATATAGCTATAACTGAACCGATTTACACCAAATTTGAAGTACTGGCTTTTAGGATGAATTCAGTCGTAAATGCCAAAATTCGGTCCATTTAGGCTAATACTAGGCTTTTGGTGCACAATAAACCTGATATCGGATAAAGATATATATGGGAGCTATACTCTAATCTGAACCGATCTTCACAAAACTAGACAGGATGTAGGTATTTATGTGGTGTAAGTATTTATATCCTTGCCAATGTTATCCTAAAACGTCATACACTTGTCTTCTTTTGCTAATTTCCCCATCATAAAAATATTTTTGTCCTTGAATTTTATAAAAGCGTCGAAACTCCCAACCTTCACATTATTGTTGCTTATTGCCGTTATTCTTGAAACTTGTTATATTTTTGTCATTTATTTCGAAAAAAAAATAAATTTATGACGTCTAGATAAGAACATCGCCCTGATATGAATTCAAAGAATTAA
Source organism: Musca domestica (assembly GCF_030504385.1). Classification (NCBI taxonomy): domain Eukaryota; kingdom Metazoa; phylum Arthropoda; class Insecta; order Diptera; family Muscidae; genus Musca; species Musca domestica. The sequence goes on from NW_026712370.1 coordinate 530,045, forward strand.
TATTGACATTTTGTATCTGCATCTGTTAAATAATGTATTTATTCACACCCCCCTATTTCGTGATATTTTGGCCATTGTGTCAAAAAGCTTGAAAACGAAAGAGAGAATCCAAGAAAAAAATCCTTCAACTCGTTTATCTCAAAAATAAATAAAGAAACCTTTCATTGATAGTTTGCTTTTGTTATTATGTCAAGTTTTCCCCATTCCCATTCGGCTTGGAACCAAAATAAATATTGTAAATGTCTACAAGGACATCGATTTATATTCTTTTACAAACTAACAATGAAATACTTAACCAAAAAAAAAAAAAAAAAAAAAAAAAAAACTATAGCTTTTTGTTCACAAAAGATCAATTTTTCTTCTCATGAGACATGAGAAGATTTATATTTTTGGGAGAATTATGACATCTTTTTAACCTCCTCCTCCCTTTCCTTTCTTTGCCATACATTTACTCTAGCCAATGTTTATGGCAAGTTAATAGACTTCATTTAAAATATCGGTTTTTAGTTGTTTTTTGTTTGTTCAGTTCTTTCTTGATCCTTGACCCTTATCCTTATGCAAAGTCTAATTCATAATAATTCAAGGACATTGTTAAATGCTTTCACTTTCGCACATATTAATGATGCAAGGATTAATCAAAAACAAAGGCGAATATGAACTTTTAGTCTGTGTGTGTGTGTGTGTGTGTGTGTGTGTGTGAAAGAGGGTTACACAAAATGTTGGCATAGTTTAAAGAAACAAATGAAAAGAAACAAAAAAAAAACGATGATGGGTTAGCCTTTGTTTTTTGTTTTCTTTTAATTTTTTCTCTCTCCGGCTTTTTTGTTGTTGTTGGGTTATTAATTTAACAAAAATATTCGTTTGCCTGCATAAATTTTGGCCAAACTCTACCATAAGTTTTCTTTTGGAATAATTTTTAATTAAAGCAAACATAGTGTGGGAGTAGATTTCATTTTAAAAGACAAGTAAACATTGTAATAGGGTCCAAGAGCAAACGCAACCAAACATGTTGTCCCTTTTTGATGAAAGGGTTTTCTTCTCCTTTCTTCCATTGTCATCTGACGTTAAATGTTTTTCACTTAATTTACTTTACATTTTGCCTGTTATACTGGCAATGACGAAAAAACCTTCACGTCCATCTAATTAATAAACTCTGATTTGTGTGTGTGTTTTTTTTTTTTCGGTTATACGTCATGCGTCAGGAATAAATTTAATTTTTTCGAGATTTTAATCCTGCATTTGCTTTAGAGGTTGAAAAAAAATGTATTTTAACATTGTTTGTTATTGGAGATTATGAAATGTTCAAATAGAAAGAAGGGTATTTGGTGGTCCCATGTCCTTATTGTTGAAAGTTCCAAACCGGAAATTTATTTAATATTCTAAAATTTTCAGATTATGAGAGTAAGTATCCTACAGTAACCTAAATAGAGGGTCGATTTCCCCTCAAATACATTTCTTTTTTTAATTTTCGGATTAAGATTGCTTGGAGTCCGTTGATTTAGGGTACACAGGAATAGATAAAAAAACTGCAACAAAGTCAAACACCATAATTTGTGTACGGAGTTGCCCATTAAGGCTCTTTCTAACTCGAAGAGGCCATATAAAAGTCGACCAAGGCGATCGGCCGAGAATATCGCTGCCGTACGAGCCAGTGTTGAGAGGTCCCCAAGAACATCCCAAAAACGCCGTTCTCAGCAGTTGGGCATGGCTCGGTCCACTTTACAACGGATTATTCGCATTGATTTGCATTTGTTCCCGTACAAAATTCAATTAACGCAAAGAATGTTGCCTGCGGACAAGCCTCGTCGATTGGAATGGACCCAAAGAGTCATCGAAATGACCGAAGATGACGAGCAATTTTGGAACAAAATTATCATGTCCGATGAAGCCCATTTCACATTGAATGGGACCGTAAATAAGCAATATTGCCGTTTTTACGCCACTGAAAATCCTCAGGAGATTCAAGAAGTGCCTCTTCATGACGAAAAAGTCACAGTTTGGTGCGGCGTTAGTGCCGCATGGCCATGCTGTTACCATCAATCAGGAGCGTTATTGCGACATGATGACCAATTTTGTGATGCAAATTATTCGTCGAAAGCGTATGAGGCAGTTCTGGTTTCAACAAGACGGCGCTCCACCGCACACAAGTCGCATAACAATCGATTTTCTGAAGAATTTGTTTCCGGGCCGTTTGATGTCGAAAAGTGGTGAATTGGACTGGCCACCGCGTTCGCCCGATTTGACGCCGCCTGACTTCTTCTTGTGGGGATATTTGAAGTCAAAGTTTTACGTTAACAAGCCAAGGATCGTAGAAGAGCTCAAGGACAACATTCGCGAAGAAATAGCCGCTATTCCGGCCGAAATGTTGGCAAAAACGATCAACGCCAAAGACGGCCATTTGAGAGATATAATATTCAAAAATTGATGCTAATTATTTATTTTTTTCTTTGATTAAAAAAAAAACATGGGTCCGTCGAATATGTGTAACCCTGTATTCGTGTATTCGGTATATTGGTAAATTTAGCGACATTATTAACCGGAATTGTTTCAAATTTGGTACTTGAAGTTCGAAATGGATACTGCAGCCTGTGACCAAAAATTTTCTGTGCAGGTTCACGTCTTCGTATAGCCCCCCTATAACGGTACCTCCCGATATTCGGTATTTTGATGATTTTAGCGACATTCACCGGAATTGTTGCAAAATGTTTATTTGAAATTCGTAATGGGCACCACTACAGTCTATGACAAACATTTTTGTATGCAAGTCCACGTCTTCGTATAGCCCCCATATAACGGTACCTCCCGATATTCGGTATTTTGATGATTTCAGCAACATTATTCACAGGAATCCTTTCAAATTTCGTATTGGAAGATCTTAATGCTTACTACAACCTACGGAAGAAAATTTCGTATGCAGGTCCACGTCTTCGTATAGGCCCCAAATGACGGTGCCTCCCGATACTCGGTATTTTTATGATTTGTGCGACATTATTCCCCGAATTGTAACAAATTTCATATACAAAATTCGTAATGGGTACTACAGTCTGTGACAAAAAAAAATCATATGTAGGTCCACGCCTTCGTATAGCCCGCATATAACGGTACCTCCCGATATTCGGTATTTTGATGATTTCAGCAACATTATTCACAGGAATCCTTTCAAATTTCGTATTGGAAGATCTTAATGCTTACTACAACCTATGGAAGAAAATTTCGTATGGAGGTCCACGTCTTCGTATAGGCCTCAAATGACGGTGCCTCCCGATACTCGGTATTTTTATGATTTGTGCGACATTATTCCCCGAATTGTAACAAATTTCGTATATAAACTTCGTAATGGGTACTACAGCCTGTGACAAAAAAAATCATATGTAGGTCCACGCCTTCGTATAGCCCGCATATAACGGTACCTCCCGATATTCGGTATTTTGATGATTTTAGCGACATTATTCACCGGAATTGTTTAAAATTTGGTATTTGAAGTTCGAAATGGAAATGGCTGTACCTAAGGCAGAAAAATGTCTGTGCAGGTAATGGTACCTTCCTATAATCGGTATCGCACTTTAGTTACATTATGACAAAAAGTTGCCTATGTCGTCCTATAGACCCTAATATAACGGTTACATTCGGTATTTTTTAACAGAATTGTTAACGAATTTTGTTTTAAGAAAATTGCCGAATTCCTTCCAAATGGAGGAGAGTATTCAAAGTTCGAATCGGCAGAACTTACAGCTTTTATACATTTTTTTTGTTTTGTTTTGTAACATTTCTGCGCTGACTTGTAGGAAAATTTTATGAGGGATATTTTTGTCCTAGATGTCGTCTTTCTTCGATGATGGTAGGTTGGAGATTTTTGCATGAACTCACATAAAGTACGGATTTAACCCTGAAATGTGTTTTTTATATACATAAATTCCTGTTTTTAGCTATGATTAGGACTTTAGACCTATAGTAGAATTTAATGACAAATAATTTTGAAGTATATTTTGATTTAAAGGGAGGCTTTTTTTATTAAATTTTCATAAAGGACCAAGAAGAGGGTTAAAAATTACTACCGAAAAAAATCCAGTTTTTTTATCTACAATATTGCCGATTATACTATATGCCTAAAATCAACTAATGCCAAGAAATCATAATCCCAACATTTCATAAAATGTGGTAGGGTGGGGAACTTCCCCCTCTCTATTTAGGTTATTTTGCGAGTAAAAACTTTCAAGGCGCCGATAAACGGTGTTCTATTATTAGCTCGACTTTCATAATCTGCAGGATTTTTCCTGTTATTATTGAAATTATTTAATTTTGTAATATAGTGTTGTTATAGCTTTGGTAGTCTTTGAGAAATATTTAAAAAAAAAAAATAAAAAAAAACTGGTTGCAAACATCACCACATAGGTTCTGAAACTAACTGAAAGATATATGATTATAGCTTTTATAACCCTGGACTAAAAGTGCTTTATTTGCTTTATTTTGAACATGAACGACACTGAAGGTCCTCCAAGTTCAAACTTTAATAGTCCTTGCCCAAATATGATTAAAAATATCGATATTTTGGTTCTCTTTCTCTCTCTTTTATTGGTTAAAACACACATATTATTTTCAAATCAATAAATTTTTCAGGTCATGTTATGCGACAAAAAAAAATATTTACGACTGGCCAAATAAACCGTAAAACTCATAGCTGGTAAAATAGTCGAGGCGTAAATTTTGCATCATGAATTAATAACGCTCTCACTTCTCTTTGTTTTCTATGAAAATTGACAGATTTTTTGTCAAGCCAACCACCGCGCCTCCTCGTTATGTTTTTCTCTTCGATTAAACTTTTGTGATATCCTTTGAGCGAAGTGGATAAAGTGGTCTACCAGGCAATGGTATCTTGTAAACTTATACGAGAGTGTATATAAAAAAACGTTCTTGCTAGATTGTGTGTGTGTGTATGTGTGACATTTGTGTGGTTAGTTGCCAGGGTAATATTGTCCCAAAAAAAAAGCAAGAACATGGAGAAAGAGAACGAAATTCTACAAGAAACTTTTAAACCACATACAGTTCTTTTATTTCTTTCCACCATGGCTGGGTATAATTTAACTTTTGCCAAGGAAAATATAATTTCCTCTTTCTCCTTTGGATTTCGTTTTAATATCTTTTGGCTGGTTGAGGATGTTGTTTGGTTGCTTTTTTGTTCTTTGGGGTTTTTAAGAGTTCTTGTTTTTTTTTTTCGTTTCTGGTCTCTTAGACTTTTGACATTAAATTAATTGCCGGGTTAATGACAATAAGTCCATACGTCCATCCACCCAATATTGAGAGAGATTTTTTGTCAAGGAAATTGAATGACGAAAATGGGTTAAAGAAGAACTTTCTATCAATTTGATCCAATGCATATGGCAGTTATAATTTTTTTTGGGGAAAAGTTATGATAATTGAAAAAAACATTTTCCATGCATTTTTGAGTAGCTTAATTTTTGGATAGTTAATTAATTACATGGATATATAGAGTGAGATGAAAAAACTGCAACCAACTTCAGACAGCTGTATTTTCTAAGCCACTCGTCCGACAGCTGTTAATATTATTCCAGTGGAAGCTCATTATATTGTTTACAAACGTACAAAAGCATTTTGTTGAGAAATTTCCAGAAAAAAAGTTATTCATATGGAATTCAAGCGTAATGGTGTGATTTTTTTATATTTGGCTGGAAAACCACAAGTGGCCATCGTTAGAGCACTCCAGTGTTTAAATGAGAATAAATCTTTTGTGTTTCGTACCATCTCTCGTTATCGTGATGCTGGTAGCGTAGCCCGACGTCAAGGAAGTGGACGGAAGAAAAGAGCAACATCAGAAATGGTTCGAAATGTAAAGAAACGACTTGATCGAAACCAGCGTCGCAGTGGCTGAAAAATGGCTCGTGAGCTGATCATATCGCAGTATTCCATTCGGCAAATATTGAAAAATGTGCTCAGGGTAAAGCCATTGAAATTCCAAAAAGTGCAAGAACTTATAGCGCAACAGAAAGAAAATAGACTCAAATGAGCTAAAGAGTTGCTTCGCTTGGCCGAAAGTGGTGAACTGCCGAATTTGGTTTTCTCTGATGAGAAAACTTTCGTTGTCCAGCAGTTTGTAAACAAACAAAATGATCGTTTTTATTTGCCAAAGAGGTCACCTGAACATGTGCACCTTTAGTTGGCCAACAGAACTCAAGCGTTGGCCATGGTCATGGAGCTTCTTGACCATTATAGCCAACAGTCTTTGTCAGTTGTTATACCCTCCACCATTTTATGTAGGGTATATTAACTCTGTGATTCGGTTTGCAAATCCTCGTCATAATAGACCCTACAAAGTATATATATATATTCTGGATCTAGTGATGTCCATCTGTCCGTCTTTTGTAATCACGCTATCTTTCGAACGAATTGATATAGAAGGCGAACATTTTGCATACATTCATAGTTAACCAGTAGGCAGGTTAAGTTCTTAAACGGACCATGTCGGCCCACTTTTTCGTATAGCCTCCATACAACGGGTCCTCCCGCTATTCGGTATTTTCCTGACTTTAGCAGTTTGACTTATAATATTTTGTAATATTTTTTCCACCTTACAACGCAGGTTGGGGATAATATATAAGTATTGCAAATATCGTCCGATCCTCACGAAAATTTTCACAAGAGTAGGGTTGGGCTCAGAAGGGCAATATAATAGGGGTTGAAATGGACCAACAACTAAAAAATTTCCTGATTTTGCAGCCGTTATAAAGGTCACAAATAGAAACCAAAGGTCACGAAATCTCGCATAAAGTTAGAGTTTAGGGCAGCGGGTAGAAACGTTTCGGATGACCATTGGATTATATTTAGCTGTAAAATGGACCACAACAACTAACAGCCCGGCGCAAATGTCCCTTGTCAAAATCCTGATTTCAAAAGCGAAATCTTCCAATATGGATTTGGACATATGGGGGGCTTTAACAAATTGTAGTGTTGTAGGGTATAACATAGTCAGCCACGCACGACTATAGCCTTTGCTTACTGTTTTTTTTTTTTAATTTTTAAAAGTTCGGTGGAGGATATTAAAAGTTCTTTCATTTAAGTGGTAGTTTTCGGATTTTTTTTTTTTTGAAATTTTTCAAGTTCCTTCGAAATGGTGGAGGATATTAAAAGTTCGATCCGGCCGAACGTAGCTACTTTTTTACTTGTTTTTTCTCAGCATATACATAATGAATTACAGATGGCGCCCAGTGTACCATGTGGTACAATATCAAGAATTTTGCAATTTTCGCATTCATTTTGGAGAAATATTCTAGAACACCACACAATTTCGAAAGAATGCTTAAATTTCTCAGTCTCTGTGACGGTAAAATCCCATGAATACAATTTCACGATATTATTATTCAACATTATCTGCATTTTTTGTAATTTTGTGCATTAATTCTTCAGAATTCTTATTTGTCTATAGAAATAATTTATTTTATTAAATTATTCCATAATCGTGTGGGCTACATAATATCATTTCCTTTGAAAATAACATCAAAAAATTCCTTTATACAATTAAAATAATAACGAAGAAGGAAAAAATTCCGAATTTTAAATTTCCCAACAATTTTTGTTATTTCTATATTTAAATATTTTTCTCTGATGGATTGTCTGTGTTTTTTTTTCTTGCAGACATGAAATGTAACAATTTAATTTACAATTCTCTTTTAGTTTATTTTTTTTTATTTTGAGTTGTTATTTGAAACATTTCATCACTCTCCATCCCTCGTGCTGTTTGTACTCATTTCCAGTAACCAAATACTGGCAAACAGCCTGTAGCTCCTGCCTGCTCCATGGCTAGGATTTACGTGCTGTTTTTTTTTTTTATTCTTATGCTTCTGACAAATTTCAGGCACTTACCTCATTCTGGAAGTTTGTTTTTTTTTTTGTGTTCATGAAGACGAGGATGATGGGTAGAAGAACAGAAATAATAATGAAATCACAACAGAAAATAGACACAAATGGCTACGAATGGCAGTTCCAGAACAAACAACATAAGTTGTATGGAAATCCAAAGTCGAACAAACAACAATGGCAAATGAAACGAAATCCGTATATTTAACGAGATGGCACAAAGAACTAAAGTATGTCAGTCACCAGGACGGACCCTGGCGTTGACAAGGATTGATTTTAAATCCGGAATATAATTAAAATAATTTAGAGCGCAAAAAATGTTAAGCTTTAAAAAACTCTTTAAACTGCAATAACTGTTATGTTTTATATAATTTGCCCGGCCATGTACCCTTTTTCCTTTTTAAGTTTTTCTCATCTTCTTGGCTGTTTTTTTTTTTTTTTTTAAATAAAATAAAAACTTTGTCCGCACTTTTGAGGCCAAGGATATAATGAAGTGTAACAATTGAGCAAATGAAAATTCAAATATACAACTGTGAGCATTACTCTTAAAACACAAGGCTAAAGTTAAGCGGCAAACGATGTTTAAGAAGCAAAACAAAAAACTGAAAAAAAAACGAAACTTAAAGGGGGGGAATAAAACGCAAAACAACTTAATCTGCAAATAAAATTAAGTAAAAAAAGGGTTTAAGTTTTATAATGGAAATAATTGTTGTTGCCGCTCTAGGGGAGGGGTAAAGTGGGTGAACTACAGTGGTTCTTGGAAAAGGCTATCGAGACATATAAAAAAGGTAAGGAGCAGAGAAGAAGAAAAAAAAAATATTCTCATAGAAACTCCGTTGGTCTTCTTACATAGCAGTCCAGATGGTCTTCCTTTAAAACATCTCCAATGGTTTCACTCTCTCAAAAAAGAAAAAATAGTCTTCTCTCAAGGAAAATGAATTGCTTTATTTTAAAGAAAATTAAATGGCCATCTCTCAAAGAAGATGCAAAGGTTTTGTTACATGGAAGACAATATAATGTTATTTTAAAGAAGAGGACATTATCTTCTCTTAAAGAAGACGAAATTTTCTTAGACCAACGACTAAATTCTCTCCTCTCGCAGAAGACCAGTTGTTATTTTCTTATTGCAAATCAAATGGTCCCTTATGGAACATCAAATGGTCTTATATTATAAAACACCAAATCGTAATTTCTTATACAAGATCGAATGGTTGTCTCCCATAGCAGAGCTGCTGGTCTTCTCCCATAGAAGAAGAGCTGCTGGTCTTCTCCCATAGAAGAAGAGCTGCTGGTCTTCTCCCATAGATGAAGAGCTGCTGGTCTTCTCCATAGAAGAAGAGCTGCTGGTCTTCTCCCATAGAAGAAGAGCTGCTGGTCTTCTCCCATAGAAGAAGAGCTGCTGGCCTTCTCCCATAGAAGAAGAGCTGCTGGCCTTCTCCCATAGAAGAAGAGCTGCTGGTCTTCTCCCATAGAAGAAGATCTGCTGGTCTTCTCCCATAGAAGAAGAGCTGCTGGTCTTCTCCCATAGAAGAAGAGCTGCTGGTCTTCTCCCATAGAAGAGCTGTTGGTCTTCTCCCACAGAAGAGCTGTTGGTCTTCTCCCATAGAAGAGCTGTTGGTCTTCTCCCATAGAAGAGCTGCTGGTCTTCTCCCATAGAAGACCTGCTGGTCTTCTCCCATAGAAGAGCTGCTGGTCTTCTCCCATAGAAGAGCTGCTGGTCTTCTCCCATAGAAGAGCTGTTACTCTTCTCCCATACAAGAGCTGCTGGTCTTCTCCCATAGAAGAGCTGCTGGTCTTCTCCCGTAGAAGAGCTGCTGGTCTTCTCCCATAGAAAAGCTGCTGGTCTTCTCCCATAGAAGAGCTGTTGGTCTTCTCCCAAGTAAAACCGGTTGGTCTTCTCCCTGAAGAGACCGTTTATCTTCTCCCATAGAAGACCGGTTATCTTCTGCCATAGAGCTGCTGGTCTTCTCCCATTGAAGAGCTGCTGGTCTTCTCCCATTGCAGAGCTGTTGATCTTCTCCCATAGAAGAGCAGTTGGTCTTCTGCCATAGAAGACCGTTTGGTCTTCTTGCACAGTAGACCATTGTATCTTCTCACATAGAAGACAATTTGGGCTCTTGCCACAAAAAAACCATTTGGTCTTCTCCATGGAAGACCAATTGATCTTCTCCTATAGAAGGCCACTTGGGCTCTTGCCACAGAAAACCATTTAGTCTTTTCCGATAGAAGACCAATTGATCTTCTCCTATAGAAGACCAATTGGCCTTCTCCTATAGAAGAACAATTCGACTTCTCCCTGAGAGGATCAGTTTGTCTTCTCCCAGAAAGGAACAGTTTGTCTTCTCCCAGAGAGGACCAGTTGGCTTTCTCTAGTGGAAAATCAGTCTTATAGAGGACACTTCGGTCTTCTCTTCTTTCATAGAGGAGCAGTTGATTCTCTTTCATAAAAGGCAAATTGGCCTCCACCCAGGGAATTTCACAAGAGTTTCTTCAGAATTTCTTTAGAATTTAATTCTACCACTGTTTTCACTCAAAAACTTTTTCGACAAACATAGCCTAACTTGTATTTAAGCCCTTTTTGATATTTAAAAAATTGCGCCTTAGGCTCAGATGTTGGAAGTTTATTTCAGCTAAGCCTTACGCTTTTCAAATGCAACACGCTTTTTGTGTGGGAATTTTCCTTCAATTTTCTTTTTTTGCCTTTCCTGATTACATTTTTTTGGGGGGAAAAGACGTTGGTTAAGCCAAGCGAATGCCAGCGGTGTTGGTTTTCATCCTGTTGAAGCCTACACCGAAAGAACAACAGTTTGTTGTGGTGGATAAGCGAATATGAGAATATTTTTTTTTTTGTTTTTTTTTTTGGTTTCGCTACCTTTTGCCCTTTTTAGCGCCACAAAACTTCCATGGTTCTCATTTTGTTGTTGCTGTCCTGAATTTTCGTTTTATTTTTATATAAATTGCGGTATTTTCACTCTTAATTAAAGCACATTACCAGACAAAGTATGAAAACGGCAAAGGAGAGGCAGGAGGGGCACCAAAGCCTTAACAATTTCATTCGTTTTTTTTGAGGTTTTTTGAGAAAAAATGGCAACATAATAAATTAAGAAAGCATCAGCCTTAAACAGTTGCGTGACTTGGGAGAGAAATGAAGAAAAGTAGACTTATTTCAAACGTCTGTGGTATTCCTGACATTTTTGTTCCATCTACTGCTGCTGCTGCTGTTGGCCTTCAATGTAAACAGACTTTTTGGCTTTTTAATGAATATTGTTAAGAAAAAAAAAAACATTGGTGTGGTGGAGGAAAAAAAGTATCATCAATCTTTTTGTTTTGTCCCCAGCTCTGCTACGGCTTTCTTAAACTTGCCAAAGCAGATAAGGAACAGCATCCAATGTTTAAAGTACTCTCTCAAGTCGTGCGGATGTGTTTTATCTCTCGTTCTCTCTATCTCCCGATGTGTTAGTCCTGGATGGATTTTTGGAAAAACCAAAAAAAAAAAATGTTTTCACACAACCTGGTGCACACGCTTCAACTTTGACAGTTCGCCTAAATGGAACAAAATTAAATTTTTGCATAACTTCAGGATCTAATAAATAAATGAAGCATTTTTGATGATTGAAAGACATGAGTGAGGGTAGTGACGGATGGAGGCAACAGACACATTCCACAACATGTCTGTAGGCGTGAATAGGAAATATGTTTGCTGTCGTAGATTTTTTCGGCAAATAAGGTGATTTAATAAGATCAAGGAAGGAACAGTGGTTTGGTGCAGTTATGGATCAGATGCGAGTCATTGGGAATAGAAGTATTTTGAATAAGTAAAAAAAACACTAAGTTCTTCTTAGCGGAACTTTTAATACCCTCCACCATTGGGTAAAGAAAACATTTTTATATAAAAGTATCTGAATTCAAACGTATTCCATTTTAAACCACAAATGCCACTAAGGCTATTTGGAAAATTCTGTTAAGCTTCTCAAAAACAAAAAAAAAAAAACATAAAGTGGGTGAGGTCGTTATATGGGGCCATACCAAAACCGGAACCCATGCAATTTTATACTTCAAGGATTGTCATCTACAAAATCTGCTTAAATATCAAATTTGAAACAATTTCGTGGTAAAATGTGGCTAGGATTATCATCGAATATCGGTGGGTATCGTTATATGTGCGCAATAGGTAAAGGTGGTCTTAAATATTTAATGTTCTGCCACCGAAGATAGAATCCATTATGAACTGCATTTACCAGTTTTTAGACAAATCCGTGAAAAATGTGGCAAAAAACATTAAAACACCGACTATCGTGAGGTACCGTTACATGGGGGCTATACAAACACGTAGACCTATACAGGGTTGCCCATATTCGACGGACCCATCTGGCAACTCCATAACTTTTGACAGAGATGTCACATCGCTTAATGACATACCGCGTTTGAAGCGCCAGTCCAAGCAGATTTTTACCATGAACCAATACACGCGATCTGAAATAGTTGAAATTTACATTCAACAGAAGAAGTCAATTGTGAAAACTCAACGTGCTTTTAAAACATTAAAAAATGTGAGAAGTGCGCCTAATATCGGGAGATACCATTATATGGGGGGCTATACCAAAACGTGGACCTATACATATAATATTTCACCACCAAAGCTAGAATCCGTTGTGACCTACAAATGCCAATTTTTTTACCAATCGGTGGAAAAATGTGACAGAAATCATTAAAATACCGAAAATCTGGAGGTACCGTTACATGGCGGCTGTACCAAAACGTGGACCTGCATATACTATATTCTGCCACCGGAGCTAGAAACCATTATGACCTGCAAAAACCAAGGTTTTGATAAATCCCTGGAAAAATGTGACAAAAATTATTAAAATAATGAATATCGGGAAGTACCGCTATATGGGGAACTATACCATAACGTGGACCTATACAGCGAAGCTAGAATCCGTTATGACCTACAAATACCAATTTTTTGATAGATCTCTGGAAAAATGAAACAAAAATCGTTAAAAAATACCGAATATCAGGAGGTACCGTAATATGGGGGCTATACTAAAACGTAAACCTATATACACTATGTTCCGCCTTTGGAACTAGAAACAATTATAACCTACAAATACCAATTTTTAGACAAATCCATGGACAAATGTGGCTGAAATCAAATCAAAATACCCAATATCGGGAGGTACCGTACCACCCATCCTGGACACAGTACAAATTGTTCTGCCAAATTTCGAAGCTCTACTTCAAATAATGTGGGCTGTATCGTATTTCAATGGACATACAGACGGACATCGTTAAGTCGACTTAAAATTTTATGCTGATCTGATGATTATGAATACATATACTTTATGTGAGCTACGATGAATATTTAAGGATGTTACAAACGAAATTACAAATGTAACATACCCTCATTTTCGAGGTGCAAAAAATAAAAATTATGGATGAGGGTGTCTAAAAAAAAAATTAATTTTCATGTAGATCTGGGTGAAATTTGGAAGTTTGATTTTAATACAAAGGCTGATTTTTTAGGAGCAGACGGACATGGCAAGATCGCTTCCGAATGCTTTAAAAAGGATTTCGTCCAAAATCAAGATTTTCAGGATAAATCAGTTGCCAAGCTTTCTTCTTGAAAATCTTGATTTTGCTGGAAAGTATACCCCTATATTTAACCCAGACCTAGATATTCTTCAAAAGCTTATTGCTATTTACCGCTTCAAACCACCGTGTCGCGCGAATTGAAATAACAAATTACCGCATCAACATAAATATTTTCATGTAAGCCACTCAGGCCAGAATAACAACATCCTTCCGTGCAATTCGTGGAAACATTTTTTGCAACAGTGCAAAGAAGCAAAAACAAAAAAAATGATTTTTTCATTCTCTCATTTTGTTTTTGTTTTTTTCATTTTCTTAATTTTATTTTCCATAATGAAATTTCAACGACAGTGACAACAGTAACAAAACGTGTCATGTATCAATGTGAATATAAAGACGTGGATGCGTGTGTGTGCGTTCATTCCTGTTGGATTGTATGGATGGTTTACCACATGAGAACTTCAAGAATTTTCAAGTACTTCAGGTATTTGAAAGTCGGTTATTTTTCCTGTAAGCTGTTTTGGGTTTTTTTTTTGCATTTCATTTTGTTACATTCCACCTCTTTGCATTTAAATGGGATGGTAACATGGAAACCAAAAAAAAAAATGGAATGGAAATGGAAGGAGAAGACAATAATGGCCGGAATATGATTATGTCATATGTCAGTGAAAGTATGTGAGTTATATCACACATCTTCACATCACAAACCAGTAAAGAAAGTCTTAAAGTCGGGCGGGGCCGACTTTATGATATCCTACACCACTTTGCTAATTTAGTAGAGCTCCGAATAACAATTAAAAGGTTTTATGGGAGAATTCAATCATACACGCTATGATATTATTTATAATTTAAAGTTCAAAGGACTAAATATGCCGAAGCAATTGTATCTCTTAAATTCGGACTCGTATTGCCCATTTGGTGCACAATTAATTTGAAATCGGATAAAGATATATATGGGAGCTATATCCAAATCGGAACCGATCTCCATAAAATTTTGCAAAGATATTTCTGAGCTGTATTTGATATATTTCCTTGAATATCGTTGTTACGGAGTGCATATTACGGCTGTGGGTAACAAATATATCAAATCGGATGAACAGTATATATGGGAGCTATAGCTATATCTGAACCGATCTTCACCAAATTTGACATACTAGCTTCTAGACTAAATTCGGTCCTAAGAGCCAAATTTCATCCCATTTGGACAAATATTAGACGTTTGGTGCCCAATATAAGGTATATCGGACGAAGTTATATGTGGCAGCTACATCCAAATCTGAACCGATCTCGATAAAATTTGGCAAATGTATTTCTGGGCTGTATTTCATATATTTCCCCAAATATTGTTGTTACACAGTGCATATTACGGCTGCGGAGGACAAAAATAACAAATCGGATGAACAATATATATGGGAGCTATAGCTGTAACTGAACCGATTTCGATCAAATTTGGCATACTTATTTTCAGGCCTAATTTGGTTGTATGTGCAAAATTCCATGATATTACACGTTTGGTGCACAATCCAAGGTAAATCGGACGAAGTTATATATGGGAGCTATATCTAATTTTTTACCGATTATCTCCAATCCAATAGGGTTCGTCCTTGGCCCAAACAAATGATTTGTGCAAAATTTCATCTGGATAGGGCAATAAATGCGTAATGTACTTTGTTTACAAAAATAAATGGACAGACGGACGGACATGCATAAATAGAATCAGAATGTGATTCTATGCAGATCATCAAAAGGAACTATGGGTCTATCATGTTTCCTTTTGCCTGTTACAAACAAATGCACAAAGACATAATACCCTGACCACCTTGTGGTGTAGGGTATAAATACCAAATAAGTGGATGAATGGCAACAAGGTTGACAACTGTGTGCATAAAACAAAATTTTTATTTTTGAAAATATTTAGCATGGAACACCCAACCATCCATCCCACCACTTCTATGGTTTTTTATCCCCACAGTAGCTTAACTAATCAAATTTACTGCTAGACCATAAGAGGAAAGTAACAAACAATCACGGTAACATTCCACATTTAATTCCATCAAGGTATGTCCCTGCCGCTGTCATCCATGGAACATCATTTGCTACTAAATACAAAAATAACAACAACAACAACAACAACAAAGGGAAGAGTAGTCATATATTTAACCACAACCCACACCGCACACTCTGTTTGTCAAGAGAGTAACATGTTTTCCTGACAATCTGCATGATCTTATTTTCTACAGTAGCATTATTTTGCTAAGGTATTTTGATTGTAATTTCATTTAGGCTTTTAACGTAGGTGTCCTTTGCACACACACACACACGCAAAGGCATAGTATGAGATATGAATGTGTGAAAAAGGGCTATCAAATAAGTTGTACAAATATTTTTTGGACCTCCAAAGTAGTGTTCAAAATGTACTAAACTGTAATAAATATGGTTCCATACATAGTATAGGATGGAAAACAATTTTGCATGTGATCATCATTAGTATAACAAAATTGTGTAAAATTTGGAACTACATTTTTGGTTGTGGGTTTGACAAGGTCGAATTTTGGCATGCCTTCACTGTATATCATGCTCGTTTTATACCCTCAGCCAAATGGCTTGAGAGGGTATATATCATTTGATATGGCCACAATGAAACGAAACGAACGAAAAAAGGGTTTTAGACCCTAGATCTCCTTGACCAAATCAATTTTAGGACATTTAGAGTCGATCTAGCGATGTCCGTCTGTCTGTCTGTCTAGGTGGGTGGTGCGCAAACTAGGTGCATCATAATATTATTGTCAAACTTATAACGAATTCGGAGATTGGCAATATCTGTCCACTCCTTCTGGTACCTCCCTACAAAAGATCGAAATTTAAAAAGAAAAATATTTTTCACTGCACAAAAAGAGCCAGGATAATCCGATTTTGCTCCAACTTTGCAAATCCTAATATTTGCATCAGTGCTAGGTCAGGTGCGAAATTAGAAAATATCTGTTCACTGCATCAAGTACCTCTCCCACAGTGGTTCACATTTTTAAATAATTATAGTTCTTCTATCATGTGATGAAAGAGTCCGATTGGCTTCAAATTACACACATCACAATATTTCTATATATCCTTCTGCTACCTCCCCCACAAAGAGCAACAATTTGAATATCCATGAAACTCATAAAACACGAAATTACCATCCGATTCCAGTCAGACTTGGTACATCTCAATATTTCCATCAGCCCAAGATCTGTTATAAAGATTCTTCCTTCTGGCACCTCCACCACAAAGGGGTAACATTTTGAATAACCAAAACGATCATAAAATCCGTTTATCCATAAAATCTCATTATTACTTCTAACACAAGATCTGCTGTGCAAATGGGATATATATGGATCCATTCCCTCTGATATCTAACCCACAAAGTGTCAACATTTCGAAAAACCATGAAACGCATAAAACGCGAAATTAACATCCTATTCCATTCGGACTTGGCACATCGCAATATTTCTATCTACAGAAGATCTGTTGTGAAGATGGTGGAAAATCAGAATATTCCTTCCGGTACTTCCCCACAAAGGATCAACATTTTGAATATCGATGGCGCTCATAAAACACGAAATTAATATCTGAATAAATTCAAATTTGGTACATATCAAAATTTCTATCAACACAAAATCTGTAATAAAGATTGTAGAGATCGGACTATCCTTCTGGTACCTCCGCCACAAAGGGGGACGAACCAAAACGATCACAAAATCGGAAATAAACATCAGGTTGTCTTCATATTTCACACATCTCATTATTTCTACTAACACAAAATCAGCTGTGAAGATGGGATATATCGATCCACTCCTTCTGCTAATAAGCTCATAAAACTCGATATTAAGATACGCTTTCATTCAGACTTGGTACGTCTCAATATTTCTATCAAGACAAGGTCAGTTATAATGATGGTCGAGATTGGACCATTTTATCTGGTTTCTCCCCCACATAGGTTTTAAGATTATGAAAAATAAAACACTCAAAGAAAGCATCTCTTCTGGATCGGCGTAAAATTCTAAGACTATTTAGCGGTGTACGTCTGTCTGTGTGTCCCTCTATCTTTCGAAAATATTGAGATAGAAGTTTAAAGTTTTGCACACATGTGTATTTTGCCAGTAGGCAGGTTAAGTAAATCGGCCATGTCGGTCCATGTTTTCATATAGCCCCCATATAACGATACCTCCCGATTTTCGGTATTTTGATATTTTTAGCTACATTTTTCATCCGAATTGTTTTAAATTTCGTATTCGAAGTTTGTAATGGGTACTACAGCCTATGCCCAAAAATTTCGTTTGCAGGTGCACGTATTCGTATAGAGCCCATATAACGGTACCTTCCGATATTCGGCATTTGGATGATTTTAGCGACATTATGCGCCGGAATTGTTTCAAATTTCGTATTTGAAAATCTTAATGGGTACTACAGTCTGTGATTTTTTGAAAATTTTCAAGTTCCTTCCACATGATGGACGGTATTAAAAGTTCGGCCCGGCCGAACTTAGCAGTTTTGTTATGTGTGGTTTTTATACCCTACACCACAAGGTGGTCAGGGTATTATGTCTTTGTGCATTTGTTTGTAACAGGCAAAAGGAAACGAGATAGACCCATAGTTCCTTTTGATGATCTGCATAGAATCTCTTTCTGAGTTGATTTATGAATGTCAGTCCGTATGTCCATCCGTCCGTCCGTCTGTCCATGTACTCTTGTAAACAAACTACAGGTCGCATTTATTATCCGATTGAGATGAAATTTTGCAACATTTGTTTGGCCCAAGGACGAACCCTATTGAAATTGGAGATAATCGGTAAAAATTTAGATATAGCTCTCATATATATAGCTCCGATTTGCCTTTTATTGTGCACCAAACGTGTAATATCAGTCCGAATAGTATGGAATTTTGCACATACAACCAAATTAGGCCTGAAAATAAGTATGCCAAATCGGTTCAGATATAGCTAAGCTCCCATATATATTGTTCATCCGATTTATTATTTTTGTGCTCCGCAGCCGTAATATGCACTCTGTAACAACAATATTTGGGGAAATATATCAAATGCAGCTCAGAAATACATTTGCCAAATTTTATCGAGATCGGTTCAGATTTGGATATAGCTCCCATATATAACTTCGTCCGATTTACCTTTTATTGTGCACCAAACGTCTAATATTTGCACAAATGGGATGGAATTTGGCACTTACGACTAAATTTAGTCTAGAAGGTAGTATGCCAAGTTTGGTGAAGATAGGTTCAGATATAGCTATAGCTCCAATATATATTGTTCATCCGATTTGTCATATTTGTTACCCACAGCCATAATATGCACTCCGTAATATTCAGGGAAATATATCAAATACAGCTCAGAAATATCTTTGCCAAATTTTATAGAGATCGGTTCAGATTTGGATATAGCTCCAATATATATTTTTAACCGATTTTAAATTAATTGTGCACCAAATGGGCAACACAAGTCCGAATTTAAAAGATACAAATGCTTCGGCATATTTAGTCCTTTGAACTTTACATTATAATTATAATCATAGCTTGTATGATTGAATTCTCCCATAAAA
Source organism: Musca domestica (assembly GCF_030504385.1). Lineage (NCBI taxonomy): Eukaryota > Metazoa > Arthropoda > Insecta > Diptera > Muscidae > Musca > Musca domestica. Next base: position 549,094 of record NW_026712370.1, read on the forward strand.
ACTTTTAATTGTTATGTGGAGCTCTACTAAATTAGCAAAGTGGTGTAGGGTATCATAAAGTCGGCCCGCACGTCTATAGCCTTTGCTTACTTGTTATTAATTTATTTATTTAATTCCATTCCCTTTCAATAACCCCATTTGTCATCTACATCTATTTGACATAGGTAGAGATCTATGGTTGGTTGCGGTTACCCAGCTGTTGTTATTTTTCGCCGAAATTATCATAAGCATGAGTGACAATGCATGTGTTTATAAAGTGATAAGCTTGAGTAAGCAGTATTAAGCAAATGTGATTCAAAATGATAACAGCAACCGCATACCAATGTATTCAGTCACAATGTTACGCCCCCTGCCCCCTTTCTTACTCTTCCTCCACAAAACCGCTCAAAAACACTCCTGACAGGATTGTAACCGCAAACAGAAAACAACAAAAAATAATAAAGAACATAACATAAATGGAGACCGCAAAATATATGCTCCACACATAGGTTAGCAGGACGTCATATGGGATGTCATGGAAGACGAAAAAAACCCCCAAACCTAATTGAGACAAATAATGCTCACAAAAAGAGAGGATGGAAGTTGTTATTTGAGCAGAGAGTGAGGGAGGAATTTAAATTATCGATTAACCTAACCCACAAGGATTTACAAATGGTTATTGGATTCAAATTAAGGTCGATTTCCATCTTTAATTCACAATGCCAATATTCTCGCTTGAAAGAGAAAAATGTTGTTAAATTAAGACCATCTGTTATAACTTTTTTTTCTCTCTCTCTCTCTCTCTCTCCCTCTGCCTCGCTCCCATTTCGTATTTTTTTCATTCTTCTAAATGTCTTACCATTAACCCTGGCTTTAATTTGTTCACTTATCCCACTTTGGTCATTTCATATTTTCATCCTGACCTGCATTAGGAGGAGGAGGAGGAGGAGAAAATACAACCGAACGAAAAAACAAAGTTTCATTCTTTGGTAGGCTTGGTTTTCATTATTATGGTTCTTGTTGTTCAACAGCAACAACAACAACAACACGAGGAACAAAATTTAGGCTAAGTGGCAAATCAGTTGGCCTGGCAAGTGCAACATTTATTCTCCTTGTTGCTGTGTTTTTTGTTTTGTTTTTGTGGAACGTGCCACAAACTCTTCGTGCCAGATATTTGCTGAAGTCAGGCGTAAAAAGTGTTCACTTTCAAGTACAAGCTATTTCTTTTTTTTTTCTGGGGGGGGAAACCACTTCAATTGGATTTTATTTGAAGTATAATCTGTGAGGAGCTGAAGTATTAGTTCACCTCATTTCACCCCCCCCCCCCCCTCATTCACTCTCCCCCCTCCTACACAGTGCTTTCCTTGGCCACTTTGCCTAGAAATTTGCAAAGTGGTTATTCATTAATTTCTAAAAATTAGGTCAAATCTATGGAATCGGTCATAGCGACCAGCATTGGCTTGAATGCAAACACACGCACACAGCCAGATATACACACACACATGTTGGTTGTAGTATTTGCATAACACAATTCAAATACTTTGCAAAAGGTATTTCATTCGGAAATTGTGGTTGAATTTCATTGTTAAAATTGTTAACCTCATTAGCCACATATTAAGTGTTAACATTTTTTGATGCTATTCCTGTTTCTCGCTTGCTCTTTGCTCCTCTTGGTTTAAACACTTTCTTAATTAATCATTGTGGTGTTGTGGATGATAGAAGTGCGAAATGATGTAAATTTGCAGTCGAATGGGATTTGTATTTTAGCAAAAAAAAAAAAAAAAAAAACAGTAAAGAATAGTCAAAAGTCGGGAGGGGCCGACTATATAATAACCTACACCACTATGTATATTTAGTAGAGCTCCCGTAACAAAAGAATTAATTTGAAGTAGATCATACCACCTATCAACATTTGGCTAAAGAGTAGTTTTAATTTGGTTTAGGCGGGAACTACTATATGGGAGGCATATCCAATTCTCAATCAATTTTCCCTAAATGTTACGAAGATACTTTTATCTTTTATACAAAACAACATTGCTATAGAATGCATGAAATCACTTCGAGAAGGATTATATTACACAAATATTTATCGGAGCCGAGTTCCACCAATTGGAAACGAACGGCTCGAAATTCACTTCATTTGGGCTGATATTAGCCATTATTTGCACAATAAACCTAAAATCGGATTAAGGATACATATGGGAGCTATATCCAAATCGATGTCGAAAAAATTAGCAAAGGTGTTTCCTAGTTCTGTAAAATATCTGGTACCAAATGCATATTACGAATTTGAGGAACTTAAAAACCAAATTGTATGAGACATTGTATTAGGTCGCCCATACTCGACGGACCCATCTGGCAACGTCATAACTTTTGACAGAGATGTCACATCGCTTAATGACATACCGCGTTTGAAGCGTCAGTCCAAGCAGATTTTTACGTGAACCAATACACGCCACGCGAGCGCTCTGAAATAGTTGAAATTCTGAAATAGTTGAAAAGAAGTCAATTGTGAAAACTCAACGTGCTGTTAAAACATTAAAAAATGTAGGAAGTGCGCCTTCTAGGAACACCATTAAGCGTTTATACGAAAAATGCTCGACTAAAAGTCGACCAAGGGGATCGGCCGAGAATATCGCTGCCGTACGAGCCAGTGTTGAGAGATCCCCAAGAACATCCCAAAAACGCCGTTCTCACCGGTTGGGCATGGCTCGGTCCACTTTACAACGGATTATTCGCATTGATTTGCATTTGTTCCCGTACAAAATTCAATTGACACAAAGAATGTTGCCTGCGGACAAGCCTCGTCGATTGGAATGGGCCCAAAGAGTCATCGAAATGGCCGAAGATGACGAGCAATTTTGGAACAAAATTATCAAGTCCGATGAAGCCCATTTCACATTGAATGGGACCGTAAATAAGCAAAATTGCCCTTTTTACGCCACTGATTCAAGAAGTACCTCTTCATGACGAAAAAGTCACAGTTTGGTGCGGCGTTAGTGCGAAAACGGTCATTGGGCCGTTTTTCTTCCAAAATGAAAAAAATGAATGAATGAAATGAATGAATGAAAAAATGGCCATGCTGTTACCATCAATCAGGAGCGTTATCGCGACATGATGACCAATTTTGTGATGCCAATTATTCGTCGAAAGCGTATGAGGCAATTCTGGTTTCAACAAGACGGCGCTCCATCGCACACAAGTCGCATGACAATCGATTTTCTGAAGAATTTCTTTCCGGGCCGTTTGATGTCGAAAAGTGGTGATTTGAACTGGCCACTGCGTTCGCCCGATTGACGCCGCCTGTGGGGATATTTGAAGTCAAAGGTTTACGTTAACAAGTCAAGGAGAGCTCAAGGACAACATTCGTGAAGAAATAGCTGCTATTTCGGCCAAAATGTTGACAAAACAATGGAAAATGCAGCAAAAAGCGCACAGTACGTCATCAACGCCAGAGGCGGCCATTTGAGAGATATCATATTCAAAAATTGATGTAAACAAATCTACTTGGACCTTGGACCCTCTATATGGGAGGCAGATCCAATTCTCAATCAATTTTCACTAAATGTTACGGAGATAGTTTTGTATTTTATACCAAATAACATTGTTATAGAGTGCATGATATCACTTCTAGAAGGATTATGTTATACAAATATTTATCGAAGCCGAGTTCCACCAACTGGAAACGAACGGCTCGAAATTTACTTCATTTGCGCTGATATTAGCCAATAAACCTAAAATCGGATTAAGGATATATATGGGAGATTTATACAAATCGATGTCGATAAGAATTAGCAAAGGCGTTTCCGAGTTCTGTAAAATATCTGGTACCAAATGTCACTATTGTCGAATGCATATTACGAATGTGAGGGACTTAAAGACCAAATCGCATGAAACATATATATGGAAGGTAACACTATATCTGAACCGAGTTTAATCAAATTTGTTCCACTTGCTTCTAGTGATATGTGCAAAATTCTAGGTCATTTGGGCTGATAATGGCCATTTGGTGCACAACTAACTCGAAATCGGTAGAAGATACAGCGTACTATGAAAAAACTGCAACCAAATTCAGACTGCTGACATTTCTAAGACACTCGTCCAACAGCTATTAAAATTATTCTAGTGATAGCTCATTATATTGTTTACAAGCGTAAAAAAAATTTTAAAAGGGAATTTTCCAGAAAAAAAAGTTAATCGTAATGGAATTCAAGCGTGATGGTGTGATTTCTTTATATTTGGCTGGAAAACCACAATTGGCTATCGTTAAAGAAATCCAACATTTAAATGAGAATAAATCTTTTGAGTCTCGTACCATCGCTCGTTACTGTGATACTGGTAGCGTAGCCCGACGTCAAGGAAGTGGACGGAAGAAAACAGCAATATCAGCAAAAATGGTTCGAAAAGTAAAGAAGCAACTTGATCGAAACCCACGTCGCAGTGGCCGAAAATTTGGGTCATGAGCTGCACATAACGCAATATTCCATTCGGCAAACATTAAAAAATGAGCTCGCGGTAAAGCCATCGAAATTCCAAAAAGTGCAAGAACTTACACCGGAAGAGAAAGAAAATAAACTCAAAAGAGCTAAAGAGTTGCTTCGCTTCGCCGAAAGTGGTAAACTGCCGAATTTGGTTTCCTCCGATGAGGAAATATTCGTTGTCCAACAGTTTGTAAACAAACAAAATGATCGTGTTTACTTGCGAAAAAGATAAGCTGAAAATGTGCACCTTCGGTTGGCCACCAGAACTCAAGCACCGGCCATGGTGATGGTGTGCTTTTCGCTCATATTAATCGACCGTGGCATCAGAATAAATGGCGAATATTATCGCTATAATATTCTGAAGGGTGTATTAAAGCCTTGGGCACGTAAACATTTTGAGAGAAGACCTTGGATATTCCTATAGGACTCAGCATCATCGCACTAAGCTCGCGCCACCCAAGAATGGTTACAAAATGAGGTTCGTCGCTTCATTTCTAGCGCATAATGGCCACCAAAATCTCCGGATACCAATCCGTTGGACTATTGTGTCTGGAGTATTTTGGAAAGCAAGGTTGGCACTAAAAATACCAAAGTGTCGATCATCTCAAGCGAGTGCTTCGCCGGAAATCAGCCAAACAATGGCAGAGCAACAATCGGGCAGCGTGTGACGGTTTCATTGGCCTATGAAGGCCAAATTTTTCTATACGAAAAAGAGTTCACCGATGAACTTCTTTCCTATACGAAAAAGAGTTCACCGATGAACTTCTTTCCTATACGAAAAACGAGTTCACCGATGAACTTTTTTCCTATAGGAAAAAGGGTTCACCGATTAACTTTTTTCCTATACGAAAAAGAGTTCACCGATGAACTTTTTCCCTATACGAAAAAGAGTTCACCGATGAACTTTTTTCTGTACAAAAAAGCGTTCACCGATGAACCTTTTTCCTATAGGAAAAAGAGTTCACCGATTAACTTTTTTCCTATACGAAAAAGAGTTCACCGATGAACTTTTTTTCTATACGAAAAAGAGTTCACCGATGAACTTTTTCCCTATACGAAAAAGAGTTCACCGATGAACTTTTTTCTGTACGAAAAAGAGTTCACCGATGAACTTTTTTCCTGTACGAAAAAGAGTTCACCGATGAACTTTTTTCCTGTACGAAAAGAGTTTACCGATGAACTTTCTTCCTGTACGAAAAAGAGATCACCGATGAACTTTTTTCCTTATACGAAAAAGAGTTCACCGATGAACTTTTTTCCTGTACAAAAAAGAGTTCACCGTCGAACTTTTTCCCTATACGAAAAAGAGTTCACCGATTAACTTTTTTCCTATACGAAAAAGAGTTCACCGATGAACTTTTTCCCTATACGAAAAAGAGTTCACCGATGAAGAGTTCACCGATGAACTTTTTTCCTATACGAAAAAGAGTTCACCGATGAACTTTTTCCCTATACGAAAAAGAGTTCACCGATGAACTTTTTTCCTATATGAAAAATAGTTCACCGATGAACTTTTTTCCTATACGAAAAAGAGTTCACCGATGAACTTTTTTTGCTATACGAAAAAGAGTTCACCGATGAACTTTTTTTCCTATACGAAAAAGAGTTCACCGATGAACTTTTTCCCTATACGAAAAAGAGTTCACCGATGATCTTTTTCCCTATACGAAAAAGATTTCACCGATGAACTTTTTCCCTATACGAAAAAGAATTAACCAATGAACTTTTTCTTCAACATTTAAACATTTATTCGCATCACTTTTAAAATTAAATATTAAGATAATTTAATTCAAGTCCTTTTTCATGTAATGCCCCAAGAAATTCCTTGGAATTACATTTATTTAAAAAAAGCACTATTTTTTTGCATAATTTAATTGGATGTTGTGCAAAAACGAAAGCACAAATCCTTAAATTTTAAATGACTTTGCTGTTTTATTTATTTATATACGTTTTGTTTGTGTCGTTGTTTTTTTACTTCTTACTTTTTATCCTGCCACTCTGAAAAAGGACTCGCTGCAAATGCGAACACATATATTTTGTATACGGATTTTTATGTCAACCATTGTTTTTTATATGCCAAGTGATTTCTTCAACCTCATTTTTCAATCTCAAATAATCTCATGGCTGGGTAGTAGGCTCGCTCAACAGCCGGGTACGACTGGGCATCACCAATGGCAGTGGTACACGACGACGCCAACAACTCACTTGCACTGCACTGCAAACGCAGCCCATGAGAACAAGCACAACACACATCCATGCCGTTATTTACGTTACGTTACACGAAATACATAAGTAGCGAAACATACGTATAAAAAACACGTAAAACAAAACCGCCAAATTAATGATTTTACACATGTCAGACGCACCCATTACCGAATGTAATCCATGTGGCACCGAAATGTTACCAAATCACATGTCGGCCACGGTGACAGTTTCCCAGTTGGCTGAATGGCTTGAATGACGACTAGCTGAATGGATGGATATGGGTAAGTATAAGTGCTGCACACACATGCAGGTCATGTTTTGCAGGAGGAGAAAATAATTCAACGTAGGGATGTCGCTTTGGAAATTTTTCTAGAGAAAACGTTTTCATCATTTCTCCAAGGCCACATATTAAATATAATTCCAAGTGAAGTAAGGCCTCAAGAACTTTTTCTATAGATAAACCATCAAAGAAAGTCTTTAAGTCGGGCGGGGTAGACTTTATGATACCCTATACCACTTTGCTAATTTGGTAGAGCTCCGCATAACAATTAAAAGTTTTTATAGGAGAATTCAATCATACACGCTATGATTATAATTATAATTTAAAGTTGAAAGAACTAAATATGCCGAAGCATTTGTATCTTTTAAATTCGGACTTGGATAAAAATATATATAGTAGCTATATCCAAATCGGAACCGATCTCGATAAAATTTGGCAAAGATATTTCTGAGCTGTATTTGATATATTTCCCTGAATATCGTTGTTACGGAATGCATATTACGGCTTTGGGTTACAAATATGACAAAACGGAAGAACAGTATATATGGGAGATATACCTATATCTGAACCGATCTTCACCAAATTTGGCATACCAGCTTCTAGACTCAATTCAGCCGCAAGTGTCAAATTTCATCCCATTTGGGCAAATATTAGACTTTTGGTGCACAATCCAAGGTAAATCGGACGAAGTTATATATGGGAGCTATATCCAAATATGAACCGATCTGGATAAAATTTAGCAAATGTATTTCTGAGCTGTATTAGATATATTTACCGAAATATTGTTGTTACACAGTGCATATTACGACTGCGGAGGACAAAAATAATAAATCGGATGAACAATATATATATGGGAGCTATAGTTATATCTGAACCGATTTCGATCAAATTTAGCATACTTACTTTCACGTCCAATTTGATCGTACGTGCAAAATTCCATACTATTCGGACTGATATTACACGTTTGGTGCACAATAAAAAGCAAATCGGACGAAGATATAAATGGGAGCTATAACTAAATTTTTACCGATTATCTCCATTTTCAATAGGGTTCGTCCTTGGGCCAATCAAATGATTCGTGCAAAATTTCATCTGAATCGGACGATAAATGCGAAGTGTACTTTGTTTACAAAAATACATGGACAGACTGACGGACGGACGGACGGACATGAATAAATCGACTCAGAATCTGATTCTATACAGATCACCAAAAGAACTATGGGTCTATCTCGTTTCCTTTTGCCTGTTACAAACAAATGCACAAAGACATAATATCCTGACCACCTTGTGGTGTAGGGTATAAAAATGCCTCAGAGTGTTGTAAGAATTTTTTCTATAGATAAAAAATGCCTCAGAGTGAACTCAGGGCTCCAGAATTCTTTTCTGTGGAAAAAAAATGCATCAGAGTGAACTGAGTCCTCCAGATTTTTTCAATAGAATTCTTAATAATTTCCCAGAATTAGCTAAGGCCTCCTTATATTATTCTATGGAAAAATGCTTCAGACTGAACTGAGGCATCCCGATTTTTATACCCTACACCACAGTTACTTTAATGATCTTTATAGAATCACTTTCGGAGTCGCTTTATGCATGTCAGTCCGTCCTTCCGTCCGTCCATGTATTCGTGTGAACAAAATGCAGGTCGCATTTATTATCCGATTGAGCTGAAATTTTGCAAACAGTATTAGATTCCATATATCCTCAACCGATTTCGGGTTAATTGTGCACCAAATGGCAAATATAATACCAAATGATCTGTATTTTGGTACATCCCATCGAATTCAGTCTAGAAGCAAGTAAACTAAATTTGGTGAACATCGGTTCAGATACAGCTATAGCTCCCATATATATGTTTCATACGATTTGGGGTCACTCACATGTCTAATATTCACTCCATAAGAATGATATTTAGTACCGGACATCAGATACTGCTCGAAAATACCTCTGTCAAATTGTATCGAGATCGGTTCAGATTAGCATATAGCTACCATAAATATATTTTTCCTATAGCGGGTTTTTTGTGCACCAAATAGTTAATATCAGTCCAAATGGACTCAATTTTGGCTATTACTACTGAATTCATCCTATTAATAAGTACTTCAAATTTGGTATAAATCGGTTCAGATATATGTAGCTATAGCTCCCATATATGTGGCTATAGCTTCCATATAAATGTTAACAGGCGTAATATGTATTCCACAAAAATGAAATTTGGTACCAGATATCAGACACAGCTATGAAATAAGAGTGTCTAATTTTGTCGAAATCGGTTCATATATATCCTCAACCGGTTCATATATATCCTCAAGCGATTTCTGCTTAATAGTACACCAACTAGCCAATATTAGTCCAAAATATCTGAATTTTGTAATATCCGACCGAATTCAGTCTAGAAGCAAGTACATTAATTTTGGTGAAAATCGGTTCATATATAGCTATAGCTCCCATACATATGTTTTATCCGATTTGGTGTTGAAGTCTGTGGTAAAACATGCCTCAGAGTGAACTGAGCCCCCAGACATTTTTCTGCAGCAAAAAAATGAATACTCAGAGTTAAGCGACGCATATGGAAAAAATGAGAGGGTGAACCGAGCCTCCAGATTTTTTTCTATGAACAAAAAATACTTCAGAATGATATGAGGCCTCCAGATTTTTTTCTGTGGAAAAAACACCTCAGAGTGAACTGAGCCCTCTAGATTTTTTTCTGTGGAAAAAACCTCAGAGGTAACTAAGGCCCGGATTTTTTGAGTTATTTTGTGAATTGACATCTCTTGGGTTAAGCCGCTTGCCAAAGAACTCAGCCATCACCACCAATCGCATTTTTATCCTTGGAAACGAGTCTCCAGATTTTTTTCTATGAAAAAAATACTTCAGAATGAAATGAGGCCTCCAGATTTTTTCTGTTGAAAAAAACCGCAGAAGGAACTGAGACCCGGATTTGTTGAGTTATTTTGTGAATTGACATCTCTTGGGTTAAGCCGCTTGCCAAAGAACTCCACCATCACCACCAATCGCATTTTTATCCTTGGAAATGGTGTTGTTGTTTTTTATTGTGTTTAATATTAATAATATAAATTTAAATATCATGACATCGTATGCTCGCTGTTATAGCCATCGCTGGATGAGATTGTTGGCCATATATGTATATGTGCACACATGTGTTAGTGCAAGTCATCTTATATGTCCAGCACATATGTACACACATATTTTTCCATAAATGGATGCCTCAATGCTTGAAGTGTCACATTGCTGGTGAAAAAAAAAAACAGCGAAGCGAAAAGCTGGATTTCTTTCACTTAGCTCTGGTGCGTAAATGTCCAATTTCATAACAAGGGGGCTACTGCACCCCATACTTGTGTGTGTGTGTGTGTTTTTTTTGACGCTGTTTGGTATTACACGGACCAAGTCTGTAGCAATAGTAGTAACATTTGCCAACCGCAAGCAAAAAAAAACCCCGGTAGCGACTACAAAATCGAAATTTACATATTCATGCGCTGCTGAAATCGCATGAATATGAAAACAAATGAGATATTTGCTGTTGGTGGACAGACAAGCTTAAGGCGAGCGGGGACCATGATGGCGGGAACTTTTTGGTACTTTCAAATTTTATTCTCCCAAAAAACAACAGCAACTTACACACGTTTATTAATACCATTCGCATAATCTTTATTGCTGCTTTTTGGGGGTCTGGTTGGGGCTCCGGCTGAAAATGGTGCTACAAACACATGAGTATGTGTGCGTGCTTGCCCACCAAGTTCATTTGCCTTTTATATTCCAGTTGGTATATTTTTTTTGCTCCTATATTATTTATATGTTTGTATTTGCATGCCCTCCCGAATAAAAACACACACACACACAACACCATTGCCGAATAGCATATTCTAATAAACATTTTATTAAGATTTTTATTCGTTTCATTTGTTTGCAACATGTGTGGCACCGTGCCGCCACTAAGCCAGCAACAATAAAAACAACAACAACAAAAATTGCTATTCATTGAAAATTGAAATATTTCCCTGGCGGCATTTCGTTTGCCAGTCCAGGCCAGGAACGGCCCCGACCAAACAGCCAACGAACCAAACAACCCGCCATTCAGCCAGCCTGCCATCTACATTTTAGTTAAATGTATGGGGATTATATTATTGTATGGAAAAGCAATTTGAGTTCATTACTACTAAAGTCTATTTTATGATTGTTAATAAGAGAATGGCAACAAATAAATTGCTACATTTCGGACACAAAAGAGCTGGAACAATTGGGCTTCGTATTAATAGTAGTTAATAGAAACAAATGAAACGAACACAATAATGGTCAAATGCAATAAACGAAAAAAAAGCTTTCTGTACATGTTTGGCTTGTGTTGATGGGCCTCGCATGGAATTTTTCTACTCAAAATCGATCGGTGTGCTTTTCCATGGAAATGCCCCCTTTTTATTTAAAAATGCAAAATGATGCATTACTTGTACAGGGTTGCACATATTCGACGGACCCATCTGGCAACTCCATAACTTTTGACAGAGATGTCACATCGCTTAATGACATACCGCGTTTGAAGCGTCAGTCCAAGCAGATTTTTACCATGAACCAATACACGCCACGCGATCGCTCTGAAATAGTTGAAATTTACATTCAACAGAAGAAGTCAATTGTGAAAACTCAACGTGCTTTTAAAATATTAAAAAATGTGAGAAGTGCGCCTTCTAAGAACACCATTAAGCGTTTATACGAAAAATTTTCGACTGGTAAGGCTCTTTCCAATCCGAAGAGGCCATATAAAAGTCGACCAAGGCGATCGGCCGAGAATATCGCTGCCGTACGAGCCAGTGTTGAGAGGTCCCCAAGAACATCTCAAAAACGCCGTTCTCAGCAGTTGGGCATGGCTCGGTCCACTTTACAACGGATTATTTGCATTTGTTCCCGTACAAGATTCAATTGACGCAAAGAATGTTGCCTGCGGACAAGCCTCGTCGGTTGGAATGGGTCATGGGTCCGTCGAATATGGGCAACCCTGTATAAAACGTGATGAAGCTCATAAAACGGGAAATAAAAATCCGATCACATTCCGACTTGGTATAACTAAATATTTCCTTCAACACAAGATCTGTTATAAAGATGGTGGAGATCGAATTATTTCCCTTGGTACCTCCCCCACAAAGGGTTCAAAATTTTGAAAAAGAAAACGCTCAAAAAAATCGAATTAAGCCTCCAACTCTCTTCAATTTTCTTACATTTTCAAACATTTTTGCTAACATAAGATCTGTTGTGAAGATGGTATATATCTGCTGACCAGTTCCGGTATCTCATCCACAACAAGTCACAACTTTCAATGCTTTTTATACCCTCAGCCACATGGCTACAGAGGGTATATATCATTTGATACGGCCAAAACGTGCCTAGTCAAAATAACGGTTTTAGATCCTAGGTCTCTTTGGACCAAATCCGTTTCAGAACATTTGGAGTCGATCTAGCGATATCCGTCCGTCCGTCTGCCTGGCTGGCTGGTGCGCACGATAACTCTCGAATGGAGCATCCGATTTGATTCAAACCTACACATCGTAATATTATTATCAAACTTAGATCGAGTTCGGAGATGGGCAATATCGGTCCACTCCATCTAGTACCTCCCTCACAAAAGGTCGAAATTTTCAAAAAATATATTTTTTGCACAGAAAGAGAAAAGATAATCCGATTTTGCTCCAACTTTGCAAATCCTAATATTTGCGTCAGTGCTAGGTCAGGTAGGAAAATGGACAATATCGGTCCACTCCATCAAGTACCTCCCCCACAAATGATCAAAATTTTGAATAATTACAACTCTCATAAAATGTGATGTAAGAGTCCGATTGTCTTCAAATTTCACACATCCCAATATTTATATTAACCCAAGATCTGGTGTTGAGATGAACAATACCGGTTCACTCCTTTTGGTACCTCCCCCACAAAATGTCGAAATTTTCAAAAAATATATTTTTTGCACAGAAAGAGAAAGTATAATCCGATTTGGCTCCAACTTTGCATATCCTAATATTCGCGTCAGCCCTAGGTCAGGTGTGAAAATGGACAATATCGGTCCACTCAATCAAGTACCTCCCCCACAAATGGTCAAAATTTTGAATAATTACAATCTCATTAAATGTGATGTAAAAGTCGGATTGTCTTCAAATTTCACACATCCTAATATTTGTATTAACCCATGTTCTGGTGTGAATCGGTCCACTCCTTCTGGTACCTTCCCCACAAAATATTGAAATTTTGAGTACCCAGGAAGCTCGTAAAACGCCAAATTAACATTCCATTTAGACTTGGCACATCTGTCGCAATACTTTTATATTATTTTTGGGTCCGATAGGAAATGGGCAATATTGGCCCATTCCTTCGGGACCTGCTCCATGGAGTGTCAAACGTTTGAATAATCTTAACACTAGTCAAAATATATTTAAATAATTCAATATGAGGCTGAGGGTATATATCTGGTGGCAATACCGACTGATACTTTCTAACTTGTCTCTGTCATAGCTTGCGAAACAAGTAAGCGATTCGTTACAATTTGCTTTATATTCCTCTCAACCAGAAACCTGATGTGAATATGGAATTTATTATTTCGCATAAAATTGGATATAAATGTTCGATTTCCATGCCAATATTTTTATCGGTACTATTTTTATCGGCCATTGTGCGCTGGAAATCAAACGAGGAACCTCATTGGCGCGTGCTGAGTCTTTTTGGAATGTCAAACGTATGCGGCCAAAATATTTGCGTGCCCAAAGCTTTAGTACACCCTCCAGAATATTTTCGCCATAATATTCGGCATTTATTCTGATGCCACGGTCGATTAATACGAGCAGCGAGTGGCCCTCGGTTGAGTTCTGGTGGCCAACGGAAGGAGCATATTTTCAGCTGACCTCTTTGGAAAGTAAACACGATCATTTTGTTTGTTTACAAACTGCTTGACATCAAATGTTTTCTCACCGGAGAAAACCAAATGTTCGATTTCCATGCCAATATTTTTATCGGTACTATTTTTATCGGCCATTGTGCGCTGGAAATCAAACGAGGAACCTCATTGGCGCGTGCTGAGTCTTTTTGGAATGTCAAACGTATGCGGCCAAAATATTTGCGTGCCCAAAGCTTTAGTACACCCTCCAGAATATTTTCGCCATAATATTCGGCATTTATTCTGATGCCACGGTCGATTAATACGAGCAGCGAGTGGCCCTCGGTTGAGTTCTGGTGGCCAACGGAAGGAGCATATTTTCAGCTGACCTCTTTGGAAAGTAAACACGATCATTTTGTTTGTTTACAAACTGCTTGACATCAAATGTTTTCTCACCGGAGAAAACCAAATTCGGCAGTTCACCACTTTCGGCCAAGCGAAGTAACCCTTCTGTTGCGGTGTAAGTTCTTGCACTAACGATGGTAATGTTTACCAGGGGGTAAGGCAGGGAATACCTATGTTTCGGAAAGACAAGTGAAAAAGCTGTAAGTTCGGCCGGGCCGAACCTTTAATACCCTCCACCATTCGGTATAAATTTGGCAATTTCCAAAAAAAAAAAAAAAATCCGTTCAAAATTCTGTTAAAATCTTAAAAATACCGATTGCTTATACGACGACGTGGACCAGCATAGGCGATTTTTGTCATAAGTTATTACAATATTTAAATGCGAAACTTGAAGAAAAATTAAAATCATCAAAATACCGAATAGCGGGGGCTACCGTTATATGGGGGCTATATGAAGACGTGGACCTACATGGCCCATTTTTAGACTTAGAATGTAGTATCCATTACGAACTTAAAATACCAAATTTGAAACGATTCCGGTAAACAATGTTGCTAAAACCATCAAAATACCGAATACAGGGGGTAAACAATGTCGCTAAAATCATCAAAATACCGAATATAGGGGGTACCGTTATATGGGGGCTACACGAAGACGTAATTTTCTGTCACAGGCTGTAGTATCCATTACGAACTTCAAATACCAAATTTGAAACAATTCCGGTAAATAATGTCGGTAAAATCATAAAAATACCGAATATCAGGAGTACCGTTATATGGGGCTATATGATATCTTGGACCTACATGGCCCATTTACGAACTTAACCTGCCTACTGGCAAAATATACATGTGTGCAAAATTTTAGCCTTCTATCTCAATTTGTTCGAAAGATATCGTGATTACAACAGACAGACGGACAGACTGACACACAGGCAAACAGACGGACATGGCTAAAACGTCTTAGAATTTTACGGTCATCAAGAATATATATACTTTGTTGGGTCTGACATGAGTATTTCGAGGAGTTACAAACGGAATGACAAAATTAATATACCCTTCATAGTATGGTGGAGGGTATAAAAAGAATAGGAAAAGATTGGGAAATATTTCCCATTTTTCTTTTGTCAACATTGAAGCAAGCATTTTCCTGATATGTAATGCAAATAGAGATTTATATTCTTTGGTGGCTATAGGGAAATTTGATGAGGAATATTTTTGTTTTTAAAATCATTGTTCTAAAATGATGTATAAGATATATTTATAAAATTGAATATATTTCAAATGTAACCCTAAAATGCATTTTTTTAAATTTCTGGCGTTTAGGTATGATTCAGACTTTTGTTGCCTATAGTAGACCTTAATGATAAGTAATTTTGCAGAATTTTTTCAACTTGCGATCCATTTTAAAGAGAGTTTTCAATCATATTTCGAAAAAAAAAATAAAAAAATATTATTTATTCTGAGTTTTATGGTGAAATATTATTAGAATATTTCGTCTTTTGATCCAAAACAATAGTTATATTTGCTTTCATTCCACAACTCGGAAAATGGTTAGGAAAAGACAAAAAATTAAAAATTTGAAAAAACTGTCGAAGAATGAAGAACAACATTCCTGTCTCTTGGTTACTTTGCCATATAAGCTTTCAAAAAGCCAATAGACGTGTCTCTCCCTCCACCATACTATGGAGGGTATATTAAGTTTGTCATTCCGTTTGTAACTCCTCGAAATACTCATGTCAGACCCAACAATGTATATATATTTTTGATCAGCGCAAAATTCTAAGATGATTTAGCCATGTACATCTGTCTGTCTGTCTGTGTGTTGTAATCACGCTATCTTTCGAACAAATTGAGATAGAAGGCTAAAATTTTGCAAACATGTATATTTTTCCAGTAGGAAGGTTAAGTTTGTAAATGGGCCATGTAGGTCCAAGTTATCATATAGCCTCCATATAACGGTACCTCCCGATATTCGGTATTTTGATGATTTTAGCGACATTATTCGCCGGAATTGTTCCAAATTTGGTATTTGAAATTCGTAGTAGATACTGCAGCATAAAACAGAAAATGGATCATATATGTCCACGCCTTTGTATAGCCCTAATATACAGTACCACCCGATATTCGGTATTTTGATTATTTTGGCGACATTATTTACCGGGATTTTTTTAAATTTCGCATGTGAAGTTCGTATGATAGTTCAGCCAGAAAATTGTCTGTGCAGGTCCACGTCTTCGTATAGCCCCCATATAACGGTACTCCCTATATTAGTTATTTTGATGATTTTAGCTACACATAAACAGATTTTTCTTCAAGTTTCGCATTTAAATATTGTAGTAACTTATGACAAAAGTTGCCTATGCAGGTCCACGTCGTCGTATAGGCTTCCGGTTTTTTTAATATTTTAACAGAATTTTTCACGGATTTTTTTTTGGGAATTGTCAAATTTGTACCTAATGATGGTACAAAAGTTCGGCCCGGCTGAACTTACAGCTTTTTAACTTGTTTGCCCTACATTGATAATCTATTAATTTTGTTTATAATTATTTTATGTGTTCTATTGCACAGCATTATTATTAATTAAAAACTGTTAACGTATAATTAACACATAAATCATACGCACCATATAACCCCATTGATTTACAATAATCTTTATGATGCGACCTAATTTCTCTCCATTTAATCGGTTGCAACTTTTGATTGCACATTAATATTAGAGAAGTCATCTGATTTGTTATTATTTTTCTCAATATAATTTTCCACTCAATTTAACATTTGTATTTCACGCAGGTCTATATATGTTTATGGCATAATTTATTCTTACAATAATTTAGTTATGCAATGAATGACGGTGATGTCCTCGATGATGGGTAATTTTTGAATATTATTTTTGACTATTAAATGTGAATTTAAAATTATTAAAGCTCACTTAAATTATGGTGTGTGTGTGTGCGTATGTATGTGTTAAGTGCACGTAGGTGTTAAGTGCACATCTGTTCAGACTTGACACCTAATCAAAAATTATGTTGTGTAAATACTCTCAAAGCCATGAACATATTTTGAGACATTTTAAATCAAACTTGGTCGAGAAGCGTGGTCAAGGGCAAAAGAAGTAAAACCAAAGATAAGACAAACAATAACAAAACAAAGTATATTTATAAAAAAAAATACCAAAGTGTCGACCACATCAAGCAAGCGCTTCGCCGGGAATGGGCCAAAATACCACGGAGTAACATTCGGGCAGGGTGTGACGGTTTCATTGCCGTTTGAAGGCCAATTCGAACAAATCTGAACTTATTCCAAAATTTGATGCTATTTCCAAAATTTTTGGGTTCATTCAAAAAATTAAAAAAATTGCTGCATTTTTCCTGAGATTTCAGTGGGGATTTTCAGTGGCGTAAAAACGGCAATTTTGCTTATTTACGGTCCCATTCAATGTGAAATGGGCTTCATCGGACATGACAATTTTGTTCCATAATTGCTCGTCATCTTCGGCCATTTCGATGACTCTTTGGGTTTACTCCAATCGACGAGGCTTGTCCGCAGGCAACATTCTTTGCGTCAATTGAATTTTGTACGGGAACAAATGCAAATCAATGCGAATAGTCCGAGCCATGCTCAACTGCTGAGAACGGCGTTCTTGGGATGTTCTTGGGGACCTCTCAACACTGGCTCGTACGGCAGCGATATTCTCGGCCGATCGCCTTGGTCGACTTTTAAATGGCCTCTTCGAATTAGAAAGAGCCTTATCAGGCGAAAATTTTTTGTATAAACGTTTAATGGTGTTCTTAGAAGGCGCACATCTCACATTATTTAATATTTTAAAAGCACGTTGAGTTTTCACAATTGACTTCTTCTGTTGAATGTAAATTTCAACTATTTCAGAGCGTTCGCATGGCGTGCATTGATTCATGGTAAAAATCTGCTTGGACTGACGCTTCAAACGCGGTATATCATTAAGCGATGTGACGTCTCTGTCAAAAGTTATGGCGTTGACAAATGGGTCCGTCGAATATGGACAACCCTGTATATATCTTTTAATTTCAGTTTTTAGTCTGTATATATACAGGGTGAGATCAAAAAACTACAAGCAATTTCAGACTGCTATCATTTCTAAGCCACTAGTCTGACAGCTGTTAAAATTATTCCAGCATATATTATCTTTATATTTGGCTGGAAAAACACAGGGGGCTATCGTTAGAGCACTCCAGCATTTAAATGTGAATAAATCTTTTGTGTCTCGTACCATCGCTCGTTACCGTGATACTGGTAGCGTAGGTAGCGGCCTGACGTCAAGGAAATGGACGGAGGAAAGCAGCAACATCAGCACAAATGGTTCGAAAAGCAAAGAAGCGACTTGATCTAAACCCGCATCGAAAGTGGTGAACTGTCGAATTTGATTATCACCGATGAGAAAACATTCGTTTTCCAGCAGTTTGTAAACAAACAAAATTAACGTGTTTACTTGCCAAAGAGGTCAGCTGAAAATGTACACCTTCGGGTGGCGATCAGAACTCAAGCGTTGACCATGTTGTGGGCCGCCATAACATCTGATGGTTGCTCTCCGCTTGCATTAATCGACCGTGGCATCAGAATTAATGCCGAATATAATCGCGAAAATATTGTGGTAGGTGTAATAAAACCTTGGGCACGCAAACATTTTGGTCGAAGGACCTTGGACATTCCAACAGGAGTCAGCACTATCGCACCCAGCACGCGCCATCCAAAAATGGTTACAAAATCAGGTTCCTCGCTTTATTTCCAGCGCACAATGGCCACCAAAATCTCCGGTTACCAATTAGTTTGACTATTGTGTCTGGAGTATTTTGGAAAGCAAGGTTGGCACTAAAAAATACCAAAGTGTCTATCACCTCAAGCAAGCGCTTTACCGGGAATGGCCCAAAATACCACGGATCAACATTCGGGCAGGGTATGACGGTTTCATTGGCCGTTTGAAGGCCATAATTCGTGCCAAAGACCAATTCGAACAAATCTGAACTTATTCCAAAATTTGATGCTATTTCCGATATTTTAATGGTTAAGTTAAAATGGTTACTCCGACTTTAGTGTTGGTTATCCAATATTTGAAGATGAGGTACCTGCAGGAGTAGTCCTATATATTCTATCTTCACACGACATATTATGTTGATAGATACATTAGAATGTATCAAGTTTGATAGACATCGAATTCTCACTTTACATTTTACGAGCTTAATGGTTATTCATAATTTTGACCCATTGTGGGAAGGTACAGAGTGGACCGATATATCTCATCTTCAGAGGGAGAAGCTGAGTTTGAAATTAACTGAATACTCATTTCGCGTATTGTAAGCTTCATGGTTATTCAAAATATTTGTGGAAGAAGAAGTCAGCTTTTTTACAAGATCTAGAGTTGATATAAACATAAGGATGTAAGAAATTTGAAGACACCCCTAGATCGACTCCAAATGTCCTGAAACAGATTTATTTCAAAAAGACAAATGGTCTATGACTGTTACTTCGATGAGACACGTTTTGACCGTATCAGATAATATATACCCTCTGTACCCATGTGGCTGAAAATATAAATAATCGAAAGATCATTGGTGAGTAATTTTTTTTCTACAGAACATAAATACTTGCCCAATATCCATTTATTTTTCTATTTTTGTAAAAATTTTAAAGTAATAGAACTTATATATATTTTTTTTTTCAAAACTCCTACCATTGTTAAGAGGCAGGCTTATGACAAAAACAAAAAATATACCAATATTTTTCCAATAATCTATTTGTGACCATTGTTTTTTTTTTTTCTGCGACAAATTTCCAACAGCTGCTGATAGAAAATCTGGCATCTATTTTAGGTTTTATTTAAAAAGACTTTTTCATTTCAAAATATTGGTACATTTCTTGTTGCTTGCTCACGATAATGACTTAGAAATGCTCAAAACGATAATGACTTAGAAATGTAATTATACAATTTTTCTGAGTTCGCTTATAGATCTATTTGAGCCATTTGCAGAAGCCGGTGGTGTAAAAATACCAAATTTTAATGCCTACCAAAGATAGCCGAAACAGACAAGCCAAATATTGAAGAAGATATGTAACTCTATTTTAAGAATTTAGTCTTTTTCCTTGTGTGTTTTCTTTTTAAATCAATTCAGTAGCAATCGTATATAAAGGATGAGGAGGAGGAGTAAAACAGTTTCTTTTTGTTTGTATTTGTGTGAGTCTTTGAATGTTTCGAGTTTGTTTTTTTTTATTGTGGGACATGAAAATGAAAGAGATCTGCATTCAATCAGTGTTTATAGCAAGTGCAAGTAACAAAGCAAAAGTGTTGCCTACATCTGTGGCAATTTCAGGAAAATGCCATACAGTGGGTTGGTGCTTGAAAATTTTGGGAAGGCCAGTTGTGTCAAAAAAAAAGAATATACAGGGTGAAAAAATTAAAGAACTGCAACCAACCAGACTGCTGTCATTTCTAAGCCCTTCTTCCGACAGCCTTTAAAATTATTATGACAGCTTATTATATTGTTTATAAGCGTACAAAACCATTTTGGTGAGAATTGTCCAGAAAAAAAAAAAATTGTGATAGAATTCAAGCGTGATAGTGCCGTGTCTTTATATTTGGCTGGAAAACCACAAGTGGCTATCGTTAGAGCACTTCAGCCTTTAAATGTGAATAAATCTTTTGTGTCTCGTATCATCGCTCGTTACAGTGATATGGTAGCGTAGCCCGACGTCAAAGATGTGGACGTATGAAAACAGCAACATCAGCAGAAATGGTTCGAAAAGTAAAGAAACGTGAGCTGATCATATTGCAATATTCCATTTGGCAAATACTGAAAAATGAGCTCGGGACAAAGCCATTAAAATTTCAAAAAGTGCAAGAAATTACATCGCAACGGAAATAAAATAGACATAAATGAGCTAAAGATTTGCATCGCTTGGCCGAAAGTGGTAAACTGCCGAATTTGGTTTCCTCCGATGAGAAAATCATCGTACCAAAGAGGTCAGCTGAAAATGTGCACCTTCGGTTGGCCACCAGACTTCAAGCGCCGGCCATGGTGATGGTGTGGGACGCTATAACAGCCGATGGACACACTCCGCTCGTATTAATCAACCGTGGCATCAGAATAAATGGCGAATATTATCGTGAAAATATTTTGGAGGGCGTATTAAAGCCTTACGCACGCAAACATTTTGGCCGCAGACTTTGGATATTCCAACAGGACTCAGCACCATCGCAGTCAGCACGCTTAACTCAAGAATTGTTACAAAATAAGGTTCCTCGATTCATTACCAGCGCACAATGGCCACCAAAATCTCCGGATACCAATTTGTTTGACTATTGTGTCTGGAGTATTTTGGAAAGCAAGGTTGGCACTAAAAAATACCAAAGAGTCGATCGCTTCAAGCAAGCGCTTCACTGGAAATGGGCCAAAATACCACGGAGCAACATTCGGGCAGCGTGTGACCGTTTCATTGGCTGTTTGAAGGCCATAATTCGTGCCTAAGGTGACCAATTCGAACAAATCTAATTTATTCTAAAATTTGATGCTATTTCCGACATTGCTTGCTTTCATTCAATGAAATTTCAAAAAAAAAAATTAAAAATTATGGCGTTTGACTTTGTTGCAGTTTTTTCTCACCCTGTATATTTAATATAGAAATGAGAATGGGTTTTTGTCAAAAGAAAAATATATATCTAATATAGGTTTTTTTCATCTAGTTTTTAGAGATAACTTTTAAAATATATACAGTGTTGCCCATATTCAATGGACCCATCTGGAACGCCATAACTTTTGACAGAGATGTCACATCGCTTAATGACATACCGCGTTTGAAGCGTCAGTCCAAGCAGATTTTTACCATGAACCAATACACACCACGCGCTCTGAAATAGTTGAAATTTACAAGAAGTGTGAAAACTCAACGTGCTTTTAAAACATTAAAAAATGTGAGAAGTGCGCCTTCTAAGAACACCATTAAGCGTTTATACGAAAAATTTTCGAAGGCTCTTTCTAATCCGAAGAGGCCATATAAAAGTCGACCAAGGCGATCGGCCGAGAATATCGCTGCCGTACGAGCCAGTGTTGAGAGGTCACCAAGAACATCCCAAAAACGCCGTTCTCAGCAGTTGGGCATAGCTCGGTCCACTTTACAACGGATTATTCGCATTGATTTGCATTTGTTCCCGTACAATATTCAATTGACGCAAAGAATGTTGCCTGCGGACAAGCCTCGTCGATTGGAATGGGCCCAAAAAAAAACATGGGTCCGTCGAATATGGACAACCCTGTATTTGATTCAATATTCAATTCACAAAATATTGGTTGAAGTATTTTGATATTTCTGATTTCTTTTTCAGAATTATTTGCTAGTTTTTAAATAGTGGCTACACACGTCATTTTTCCTTAGAAAATTATAAAACAAAGAGGGATCAATTATTTATTGACAGATTTTCGCCTTAACTTCCTGCCACTTTCCCTTTGATTTTTTAATTTATTAAAAAAAAAAACATTTTCCCACGGGAGAAGATTTTAATGAACTGTGTTTTTTTTCCAACTCGCTAATTATTACAAATATGCCAATAATTTCAATTAGTTTATGAAATGGAAAAATAACAATATCAAAACCTTGTCGCTGTGCTCAATTAGCGTATGATTAACATGACACACAGCAGTCGCAGCAGCATCAATACTCATACGCCACCGAAATTGATTAACATATAAATTGAAATCAATCATACGCCACCCATAACCCATACGAATAATGAAAAATACTTACAAAAACAAAAAAATATATACGGAATTTGTTAATCATTGCAATAACAACAATAAAAAAATATTATGAATAAAATATAACCTTGATAGGCAAACTACCATCCATGTATATTAATGTGGAATATTTTTGCAGTAGCATTAATTTATTATTTTCTCTATTAAAAATCATATATCATGGCAACTATGGCAATTTATAATGTATTACCTACCTAGCTAGCTAGCATCAATTCCACTGTGGAATATGCTGTAAATGTGTTGTTGTTGTTGTAATGTGTTTCATGTATTGCACATACACAAGCAGTTTACATGAATTTCCCTTAATGGACTGAAAAATAAAAAAAAATAGACGACAAGAAAGAAACAAAAACAATGGCAAAAAACTAGGCATCAGTTGTTGCTCTTGGATTTGGAGTATAAATGTACAAGTGTGTTTCTGTGTGTGTGTCTTACCCTCTAAACATTTTTGTAGACGCATAGCGATTTGAGGCATGTGATGCTATGTGATGCAATCCACAATGCATTGTGTTGTAGTAATAAACACCAATCCATAGCCACAACTAGGCAGGCAGACAGGAGGCTGCCTTTCTGCTGCCGATGTTCAGGTTGATGATGGCGTTCACAAGTGTAAGCGCCTGGGCCGGAAAAAGAGCATAACATTTTTTTTTTGGCCTTCGACCCGTTTTTTTGTCGCTGTTGTGTTTTGTTTTGTGAGCGCCACACACTAACACTCTCGTCGCTCTCATTCTTCAATTGAGTTGATGTAGGCTAGAATGGCAACTATTTTCATCGTAGTACTTTTTCTATTCTTCGTTTTTTTTTTAAGTTACAACAAAACTGTGGCAATTGCACACATAAGACAATTGTTGTAGGGAACAGTCTGCGTCATGTCTGATTAAGGAGTTATCATATGTATCAAACAACGTACAGGATGAGATGAAACTACTGCAGCCAAGTTCAGACTGCTGTCATTTATGAGCCATTCGTCCGACAGCTGCTAAAATTATTCCAGTGACAGCTCATTATATTGTTCACAAGCATACAAAAGCTTTATGGTAAAATTTTCCAGAAAAAAAATATTCGTGATGGAATTTAAGCGTGATAGTGTGATTTCTTTATATTTTTGGCTGGAAAACCACAAATGGCTATCGTTAGAGCACTCTAGCATTTAAATGTGAATAAATCTTTTGTGTCTCTTACCATCGCTCGTTACCGTGATATTGGTAGCGTAGCCCGACGGAGAAAAACAACAACTTCAGCAGAAATGATTCGTGTAAAAGTAAAGAAGCGACTTGATCGAAACCCGCGTCGCAGTGCTCGTGAGCTAAACATATCGCAATATTCGGCAAATATTGAAGAATGAGCTCGGGGTAAAGCCATTGAATTTCCAAAAAGTGCAACCGCAACATAAACAAGTAAAAAAGCAGTATGTTCGGCCGGGCCGAACTTTGAATACCCTCCACCATTTAGAAAGAATTAGAAAATATTCAAAAAAATAAAATCCATTAAAAATTCTGTTAAAATCTTTAAAATACCTAATATCGGAAGGTGCCGATATATGGGGGGACATACGCTATTGTGGACCTATTTAGACAAATCTATGTCTGGGGGTAAAGTACTCACAAGGAACTCCTTGTGTGGATTTTCAGATAATTCCATTGGGAAATATGGCTAACATATGGGGGGGATACGATATCGTGGACCTATATAGACAATTCTTTTTGAGGGAGTAAAATTCCCACAAGGGACTCCTTTTGTGGAATTTTAGACAATTCCATTGAAAAATGTGGATAAAATCATCAAAATACCAAAAATCGGGGGTACCGTTATATGGGGGCTATACGATTTCGTGGACCTATATAGATAATTCTCTGCCGAGGTATAAAGTACCCACAAGGAATTACTTGTGTGGATTTTCAGACAATTCCATTGAAAAATGTGGCTAACATTATCAAAATACCGAATATCGGGGGGTACCGTTACATGGGGGCTATACGATATCGTGGACCTATATGGACAATTCTCTGCCGAGGTATAAAGTACCCACAAGGAACTCCTTGTGTGGATTTTCAGACAATTCTGTTGAAAAATGTGGGTAAAATCATCAAAATACCGAATATCGGGGGGTACCGTTACATGGGGGCTATACGATATCGTGGACCTATATGGACAATTCTCTGCCGAGGTATAAAGTACCTACAAGGAACTCCTTGTGTGGATTTTCAGACAATTCCGTTGAAAAATGTGGGTAAAATCATCAAAATACCGAATATCGGGGGGTAGCGTTATATGGGGGCTATACGATATCGTGGACCGATATAGCCCATCTTCGAACTTGACCTGCCTGCAGACAAAAGAGAGATCTGTGCAAAATTTTAGCTTCCTATCTTAAATCGTTTAGACTGTAGCGTGATTACAACAGACGGACAGACGGGCGGACAGGGCTAAATCGTCTTAGCATTTTACGCTTATCAAGAATATATATACTTTGTTGGGTCTAAAATGATTATTTCGATGAGTTACAAACGGAATGACGAGATTAATATACCCTCCATACCTTTTTTGGTGGAGGGTATAAAAAAGTAGACTCAAAAGAGCTAAAGAATTGCTTCGCTTGGCCGAAAGTGGTGAACTGCCGAATTTAGTTTTCTCCAATGGAAAAACATTTGTTGTCCAGCAGTTTGTAAACAACTGAAATTTTCGTGTTTACTTGCCACAGAAGTCAGTTGAAAATGTGCACCTTCGGTTGGCCACCAGAACTCAAGCTCCGGCCATGGTGATGGTGTGGGCCGCCATAACAGCGGATGGTTGCTCTCCGCTCGTATTAATCGACCGTGGCATCAGAATATTATCGCTAAAATATTGTGGAGTGTGTATTAAAGCCATGGGTATGTAAATATTTTGGCCGCAGACCTTGGAGCACGCACCACCTAAGAATGGCACAATGGCCACCAAAATCGTTGGACAAAATTACGCCTCTTATTGTAATCAGTAATATTGCCTTAAACTCTACATACCTAAATTGCACGAATTCCAAGGAATCTTAATTCAAATTTCTGGTTTCTCCATTATTTAGGTTATATAATCTTTCCAAACACCGACAAATGTGTCTTATTTTTTATATATATAACTTCGTCCGATTTACCTTGGATTGCGCACAAAACGTCTAATATGAAATGAAATTTGGCACTTACGACCGAATTGTGTCTAGAAGCTAGTATGTCAAATTTGGTGAACATCGGTTCAGATATAGCTATAGCTCCCATATATACTGTTCATCCGATTTGTTATATATGTTACCCACAGACGTAATATGCACTCCGTAACAACGATACTCAGGGAAATATATCAAATACAGCTCAGAAATATCTTTGCCAAATTTTATCAAGATCGGATCAGATTTTGATATAGCCCTCAAATATATCTTTATCTTATATCTAATTAATTTTCCACCATATGGGCAATACAAGTCCGAATTTAAAATATACAAATGCTTCGGCATATTTAGTCCTTTGAGCTTTGAATTATATTTATATTCATAGCTTGTATGATTGAATTTTCCCATAAAAACTCTACTAAATTGGCAAAGTGGTGTAGGGTATCATAAAGTCGGCCCGCCCGACTTTAAGACATTCTTTACTGGTTTTAAAGGTAGCATGCTGGTCCATAAGTCCACTTTAAACTGTTACTTCCACAATATTTTCGTTGTATGCTGTACATCTTCTTCGACTCATATACAATAGCCTGAATGTGTATACTCACACTTAGTTTCTAGAATCCCCCAAGCACACACACACACACAAAGGACAGCAAAAACAAAATATACCAAAGAAAGGAGGAAAATAGAAACACCATACCAAACGGGAAACAGCGTCCGTCATGTGTGTTGTGAGATATTGAATGCAAATCGATGGGGACATGCTATGCCATCTCAACATTTTCACAGTCAGTAACGGATCAGAAGACAGAACAAAAAAATCATATAGAGAAAGTCGGCAACCGAATAAAAAAACTATGTAGATATTCAAGTAATATGTGCTCGTTTTTCATTTTATTTTTCCATTATACAAATGAATCGGGGAGCTGGTAGTGAACCAGCCAAAGCAACATATACCACACTAGAAAACACTCATCATTTTTTTGTTGCTACTTCTTACATTCAGATGATGGCAATGAGATCCATGTTAGAGGACATTTTATAGACATTTCCTAGAATTTTAGGGGAGGTTTTGATTTTTTTTTTTGCGTCAAATGACTTTCTTAAGAAATGAAATTATATTTCCATCACACTAAGGAGCAGCCATCACGACAAGAAGCAATACAAAAAAAACCAAACAACAACAAAAATAAACTCAAAACGGTTGAATGAATTCTTAACTTAGAAATGCAGAGAGTTTTTTTCTAGCATATGCCTAGATTTATACATGCACACACACATATGTGGAAGATAAATATCATAGGAACGGAAAAAAATTGCAAACATTAAAAATACAAATAAAACACATAAATCTGTTAATCCTAAATGTAGGTGTGTTTTTTTTTCGTTTTCCTCTATTTGTATATTTCTTGTGTAGTTATTTGGGAAGGAAAACTCAATTTTTTCGGCTCTATTGGAAACTAAAGTAGTTAAGACGCATTGAAGGCTGGGGCATTACAGATAAATTGCATAAGATTAAAACGTATGTATGTCGGCTCTACAGGACTATGACTGCCTTAAGGAGAATGAAAGCTTCATGATAATAACAAGTATGTTAGGGGGAGAGGGGGTGGGGTGCGTATGGGTATGAAAAATAATATTAATCATAAGAAAATGGAACTTGATTATTCAGAATTACTGTCATTGCTAAATTTATTCACTAACATAAATATGAACAAGTAGGGCACGAGCACTGAGAATTTCGTTTCAGAAATGAAAAAAAAAATTAGTTTTGAATTTTCCTTAAAATATTCTAAATGAAATACGTTGGCTTTAAAAGTCTTCAAATCAAATATGTTTTCTTTAAAAGTCCTTAAATAATTACACAGTACAACACAAATAATAATTGCAGGAAACTCCAGCAGATTATGAAAGCAGAGCTAGAAATACAGGGAGAAATAAAAAAACTGCAGAGAGTCATACCCAACATTTTTACATTTTTATACCCTACAACACTATGTGTTGGGGGTATTATAAGTTTGATTGGGCCAAAAATTATGTAACACCACGAAATATTGGTTTCCCATATAGGAAAGTATATATGGATCATCCTAGCTCGCCGAGCTGAGTCGATCTAGCTATGTATGTCCGTCCGTCCGTCTGTCCATGTTAATTTGTAATCACTCTACAGGTCGCAATTATGGTCCGATCCTCACGAAATTGAAAATGGAGGTGGGGTTATGGTCAGAATAGAACCCTATTGGAGATGATCGCATAATATTTAGGGGTTGAAATGGACCAAAAACTGAAAAATTTCCTGATTTTGCAGGTGCTCTACAGGTCGCAATTATGGACCAATCGGAAGTTAGCATGGGGCTAGAGCTTAGAGGTGGCTAGAAGTCTTCCAATTTTGATGGTCATCGGGTAATATTTAGTGGGTGAAATAGACCATAACATTTGTGTGAAATAAAAGTCAAAATTCCCATTAAACCGCGAATATTTTTAATCCCGAAGAAATCACAAATAGACGAACAGGTCAATTCTGACCA
Organism: Musca domestica; assembly: GCF_030504385.1. NCBI lineage: Eukaryota > Metazoa > Arthropoda > Insecta > Diptera > Muscidae > Musca > Musca domestica. The sequence continues at coordinate 577,762 of NW_026712370.1, forward strand.
CTACGTCGATGCCAATAATAAATATATCGGGTATGTACAGCGAAATACATACAATGTACAAAGGAAGGGGATGTTAGCTAGAATGCTTATATCTCAAGAATGGCTGGACCGATTTTGACAAATTTTGTCAATTCAGAATGCCCGCTTGGCATAAAAGTATAAATTCTAAAAAAACCGCATAAAATGATGTCAATAATGATGGCAATATAGGTTTTGTAGTATTTTGTGACATTTTTTTATTTTTTCATATTTTTTATATTTTCAATGTGACTTAAAATATTGAAGTGTATATTTTGGAATATATGTTCACATTACAACACCGGTTGGGATTATCATATACAGATTACAATTATCGTCCGATCCTCACGAAAATTTTCACAAGGGTAGGGTTAGGCTCAAAAGGGCTAGGCCTATTGTTTTCAAAGATGTCCGCAATATATTTAGGGGTTGAAATGGACCAACAACTTAAAAATTATCCTGATTTAGCAGCCCTTATAAAGGTCACAAATAGAAACCAAAGAATACGAAATCTAATAAAGTTAGAGTTTAGGACAGCGGGTAGAATGGACCATTTTTTTTGTGTGAAAAAAATACCAACATTACCTACAGGCGATATCCGAAATACACAAAAGGCGAACTTCAGGCTTTTTATGCTGATTTCGATGACGAATATAGCCAAATATCGTAGACAAGCAAATCATATAGATGAGTCTAAATTTGGAGATAAAGAGGGGCTTCTTGCTTTTGGAGATGATCGCAAAATATTTACGGAGTGCTTAAATATTGGGCAAATACCCCTGGTCAAAATGGTAAGGGTAATATCTGGGCAGTTCTCTATGACATAATTTCAAAAGCTAAATTTTCAAAAATGGATTTAGACATAAGAGGGCTTCTAACTTATTGAAGTGTTGTAGGGTATCACATAGTCGGCCCCGCACGACTATAGCATTTGTTTACTTGTTTATATTATATTTATTTATATTTATATTATATTTATTTATTTATATTATATTTATTTATTTATTATATTTACACCAGATCTTGCATTGGTAAAAATATTAAGAGGTGTGAGATTGAAAGAGAATTGGATGCCTCTTTTGAATTTTATAAGAGTTATAATTATTCAAAATATTAACCCTTTGTGGAGGAAGTACATGATGGGGTGGACCGAAATATACCATCTTCACACCTGATTTTGTGTTGAGAGAAATATTGGAATGTGCCGAGTTTGAAAAGAATCAGATAATTATTTCGCTTTTTATGAGGTTTCATAATTGTTTATTTAATAAGTTAAACTCTTTGTGGGAGGTACCGAAGGGAGTAGCCCCTTCTATCCGTTCGGTATACGAAATCTTGTGTAGATAGAAATATTGAGGTGTGTGAAAGAATTGCATGCTTTTTTCAGATTTAATAAGGATTATGACTATTGGATGCTTTTGGAGGAAAGGGTCCATGTTACCCATTTTCGCACATAATACAAATAGAACTTTTAGGATTTGCCAAGTTTGAACAAAATTGGATGATCCTAAATATCCCGTCTTCGACTCATTCTGTAGTGTAACAATAATATTACGATACACCCAGTTTTGATCAAATCGGAGTCATTGGATCAAATCCGAGAGTTATAGTGCGCACTGGCCAGACAGGCAGTAAAACACTCGAACGGACACCCCTAGATCGTCTCCAAATATCCTGAAACGGATATGCTCCAAAGATACCTGGGGTATAAAACCTTTATTTCGATGAGGCACGTTTTTGCCATATCAAATGGTGCATACCCTCTGAAGCCTTTGGGGCTGAGGGTATAATAAACGAAAATATTTAAAAGTCTCCCTTTCAATTATTCCTTGTATTCCCCGAAGGTATTATAAAATAAACGATTTCTCGAAAAAGGACAAATTCTTTCAACAATGTTTTCCTTCTCTTCTGATTTCCATTGCTATTTTTTTTTTTTTTTCTATTCAATTCTTCCTCTCATCTAAATTTACAATCACACGGGTGTTGAGATGATGACGATGATGCTGATGATAATGTTGATTTAGATGTTCTTGATGATAATAATGTTTTATGTTGATGTTGTTGTTGCTATTATGATTTCTCTTGCTGCTGTCGTTGCTGCTGTTGTTTGCCATTAGTTCTGCTTATATGGTTTGTCTTAAAACACATCCATCTTTCAAATTGATCCCAAAATGACCCTAAAAATTTCATTTTGTGTAACAATTCATTCATTCGAAACTCATTCCAAGTAACAAGAAGATGGAAAGCAAGAAGCAAAGATAAATAGACAAGACAAATGCATAAGGGAAAGAAGGAAAGAGAGAAAGGGGAGGGGGAGGGTGTTTTCAAATTTAAGTTGTGTGCCATTTTTCATGTTTTAAACAGAACTTCCTTTTACTAGAAATTTTACTCTAACTCCATGTTAGAAAGGAGTTATTATTTATAATCCTGTATGCTAGGGAAATCTGTGTACCCTACTTTGAGGCACATGAATTTATCATTTGGGTTATTGAATTTTAAAAATATTGGGTGATGGGATTTAAGGTCTTCTAGACAAAGCTGGATTTCGTGATGGGCTTTATAGGTGGCCAACCCAAAATTCATTTGTCTTGCCTCTTTGATGAAGTGGGCCTGTGATTCGTTTAGCCAGACAGTATAAAAATTCCTTCATTGTTGTCCTTGTGTTTCAATGTATTTATATCCTTAGTTTTATTTCGTATCCTTTTATTTGCCTTTAAAGGAAAAGAAATGCTTTACGGTAGTGAAATTCTGTGGAGTGACAAGTTTCCCTTTACATAATCCCCACATAGCCGCTTGCTGGCTCACCCAGTTTGCCAGGATCCTACACATCCTGGCCATCATAAAACATATCGAATAAGAAAAATCATTTTCAGAGGAAAAACTCACACACACGCACGTACATATGGAAGCATAAAAACTTATAATAATAGATTTTGATATGCGTAACCGAGCAAAAAAAGGTATGGCATAGGGGAAGGGGGGTAGATGTAGAGACCATTGAAATGTTCTATGGCAAATAGTATTTTTACAAATCGTTGGCCATACATACATTCATATGTATTTCTATTTTTCTCCGTATAAATATGAATTTATCTGGCCATAACAATATCAAATAGTACCAACACAGAAAAACGATATATATAAAAACGGAATAAATAAATATTTATAAAAATGGAAAACAAAGAAAACTTTAAAGTTATGCAAAGATACTAATGGATAAAACTAAAACACACACACACGCCCAAAAAAACAAAGGTCCTGAATATCCACTAACATTTCATAAGTTTACAAATGATTATACAAATTATAATGGAATTTAAGTTGTTTTTTTTTTTTATTTTTCGTTTCTTTCCTATCTTTTTGGGGAGTTGCTCGTCTATGATCCTTAAATTTATGATAGGTCCTCCCATTAACTTTCAATTTGTACAACATCATATCACCATCCTATCATAAATAAAATCATAAGTGGTATTAATTTATATTGAATCAAATGTGACCCTCGACCCTACTTAAGCTCTTTGGGGAGAATAAATTGCTGAATTTTTGGAAAGTTTTTAAGCCACTAGAATGTCGTTATAAATATGCGTCTCAAGGACATACTTTTAACTTAAACTTACCATTTGGGGTATTTGGAAAATAAATATACGTGAATGTGATGGAAATCCAAATATTACCTGCAATTAAACAAAAAAAAAAAAAAAAAAGAAAAAAGATTTAATAACAAATAGAGCAATATAAAAGAAAGTTGTGGTAGTTACTACGTTTATAGCTAAAGAACGGCTGGTCTGATTTTAACGATTCAGAACACATCAGAATGGCTTCTTTAAAAAAAATATAAAATCCAAAAGAATCGCGGATGTGAAAACCAGGAAATTTTAATTGTTTTCAGTTTGGCATACTATAATATTGAATTGTACATTTGTAATGTTTTTATACCCTACAACGCTATGTGTTGGGGGTATTATAAGTTTGATTGGGCCAAAAATTATGTAACACCATGAAATATTCGTTTCCCACATAGGAAAGTATATATGGATCTTCCTATCTCGCAGAGCTGAGTCGATCTAGCTATGTATGTCCGTCCGTCTCTTCATGTTAATTTGTAATCACTCTACAGGTCGCAATTATGGTCCAATCCTCACCAAATTTAGAATGGAGGTGGGGTTAGAGTCAGAATAGAACCCTATTTCTTTTGGAGACAATCGCATAATATTTAGGGGTTGAAATGGACCAAAAACTGAAAAATTTCCTGATTTTGCAGTTGCTCTACAGGTCGCAGTTATAGACCAATCGAAGCGGAAGTTAGCATGAGGCTAGAGCTTAGGGTTGAGTAGACTCCTTCCAATTTTGATGGTCATCGGGCAACATTTAGTGGGTGAAATAGACCATAATTTGTGTTAAATAAAAGTCAAAATTTCCATTAAACCGCGAATATTTTAATCCCGGCGAAATCACAACTAGACGATCAGGTCACTTCTGACCGTTACGTAGATGCCGAAAGTGAATATATCGGATATATATAGCGAAATATATACAATGTGTATATACAAAGGAAGGGGATGTTAGTGAGAATGCTTATATCTCAAGAATGGCTGGAGAGATTTTGACAAATTTTGCCCTGTTGACACAAAAGTATAAAATCTAAAAAAATCTCAGAAAATATGCCAATAATAATGATAATATAGATTTTGTAGTATTTTGTGACATTTTATTATTTTTTCATATTTTTATCGCATGCGATTTTTTCATTTTTTGAAGTATACATTTTGTAATATTTTTTTCACCTTACAACACAGGTCGGACTTATTATATATATATATATTGAATTTATCGTCCGATCCTCGCGAAAATTTTCATAAGAATAGGGTTAGGCTCAGAAGGGCTAGGCTTATTGTTTTCAAAGATATCCGCAATATATTAAGGGGTTGAGATGGACCAACAACCAAAAATGTTGCTGATTTTGCAGCCGCTATAAAGGGCACAAATAGAAACGAAAGGACACGAAATCTCGCATGAAGTTAGAGTTTAGGACAGTGGGTAGAATGGACCATTATTTTTGTTTTAAAAAATACCAACATAACTTACAGATGATATCCGAAATTCACAAAAGGCGAACTTCTTTCTTTCTTATGCTGATTTCGTTGACGAATATAGCCAAATATCGTAGACAAGCAAATCATATAGATGAGTCTAAATTTAGAGATATAGAGGAGTCTCTTGCTTTTGGAGATGATTGCAAAATAGTTTAGTTATAAATGACCCAAAAACAGAAAAAACTTCCTGATCACAGAATTGAAGATAATCGACACACCTGAGAAGAGAGTTAAGGACAGGGAAGAATTCTAGCATTTTGGATGACCATTGGATTATATTTAGCTGAAAAATGGACTACAACAACTAACAGCCCAACGGAGTGCATAAATGTTGGGCAAATGTCCCTAGTCAAAATCCTAATTTCAAAAGCGAAATCTTTCAATATGGATTTGGACATAAGGGGGCTTCTAACATATTGTAGTGTTGTAGGGTATCACATAGTCGGCCCCGCAACTATAGCCTTTGCTTAATTGTTTTCTTTTAATTTACTATTTCGAAATGTGTATTTGTAATGATTTTATATCCAAAAAATTACATCTAAAAAGAGAAAGTATATATACAAGGTGAGAAAAATCTGCAACAAAGTCAAACGTCATTATTTTAATTTTTTTTTAAATTTTATTAAATTAAATCAAAAACAAGTAAGCAAAGGCTACAGTCGAGCGGGGTCGACCGTTGAATACCCTACAACACTATAATAAACGATACAGTTTATATATGCGAGATACTCGAAAGAATTCCACAAGATATTGTGACAAATAATAAAGGAAAACCATCAGGTTTCATTCTCTAATTTTCGAATGATAGCAACTTAAACTAATTTGCTCATTTCCAATTTATTGGTAGATGTTGCACGTAAATGGTCTTCGTAGATCTGGAACCAATATTTCCAAAGACCTATAATCTCTCAGAAGATTAACATTTATTATTGGTTTTTGACTGAAACGCATCTATATGAGATACAGACATTTGACCATATTCTTCAACGAAATCAGCATTACGAAATAGTCAGAAGTGCGTCATCCCTGTATTTGTGAATTCTCCAAGAAGTCACTGTAATGGACATTTTCGTATTTTGTCTACAAAAGTTGGCAAACTATTTCGCACATTGAATATTTTTGGAGAGCCATCCAAAACTGCTTGGCTTTTGCAATGTCCGGTAACCCCCATTCAAATGTGCCTGAGGATCGGGCGATAATTACAACCTGCTGACAATTTTAAAGTTTTTTGGTCCATTTCAACCCCTAAATATATGGCGATCATCTCCAAAAAGAGTAGGCTTCCATTCTGACCCTCATCTTATCCCCATGCAAAATTTCGTAAGGATCGAACCATAAATGCGATCTGTATATGATATCCTGATATCCTAACAACTTAGTTTTGTTAGCTGTAGAAATATTACCAAATGTTTAATTCAAAATAAAAACATGCCAAAAATATGACATCCAAAACTGCTTGGCTTTTGCAATGTCCGGTAACCCCCATTCAAATGTGCCTGAGGATCGGGCGATAATTACAACCTGCTGACAATTTTACAGTTTTTTGGTCCATTTCAACCCCTAAATATATCGCGATCATCTCCAAAAAGAGTAGGCTTCCATTCTGACCCTCATCTTATCCCCATGCAAAATTTCGTAAGGATCGAACCATAAATGCGATCTGTATATGATATCCTGATATCCTAACTACTTAGTTTTGTTAGCTGTAGAAATATTACCAAATGTTTAATTCAAAATAAAAACATGCCAAAAATATGACATCCAAAACTGCTTGGCTTTTGCAATGTCCGGTAACCCCCATTCAAATGTGCCTGAGGATCGGGCGATAATTACAACCTGCTGACAATTTTACAGTTTTTTGGTCCATTTCAACCCCTAAATATATGGCGATCATCTCCAAAAAGAGTAGGCTTCCATTCTGACCCTCATCTTATCCCCATGCAAAATTTCGTAAGGATCGAACCATAAATGCGATCTGTATATGATATCCTGATATCCTAACTACTTAGTTTTGTTAGCTGTAGAAATATTACCAAATGTTTAATTCAAAATAAAAACATGCCAAAAATATGACAAAATTGAAAAAATATGAGAAAATTTTACAAAATCAATATTTTCATCTTTAGAGAGATATTTTTAAGAGATTTTTTCAGACGTTTTATGTTTCCTGCCAAGAGGCCATTCTGCCTTAATGAGAACTGTCGAAATCAGTTCAGCCGTTCTCGACATATAAGAGATCTTTCAAGCATATCTTCTTTGATAGACATATATATCGCACATATTTTGCTATATATCCGATTTGTTGGATGTTAACATAAATGTGAAGATCAGAAGTAACCTTGTCATGGCGTTGTGATTTCGCCTGTAATTAAAATATTCGCGGTTTAATGAAAAAATTTTGGATTTTTTCAACACAAAAGACATGGTCTATTTTACCCGCTAAATATTATCCGATGACCACCCAAATTGGTAGGCTTCTTCCCTGCCCTAAACTCTTGCTACATGCGAAATTCCGTCGATTGGTCTATAATTGCGACCTGTATAGCTACTGCACATTTTTTCAGTATTTGGTCCATTTCAACCCCTAAACATTTGGCGATCTTCTCCAAAAGAAATAGGGTTCTATTCTGACCCTAGCCCCACCTTCATTCTAAATTTCGTAAAGATCGGGCCATCATTGCGACCTGTAGAGTGATTACAAATTAACATGGACAGACGGACAGACGGACGGACGGACATACATAGCTAGATCGACTCAGCTCGGCGAGATAGGAAGATCCATATATACTTTCCTATGTGGGAAACCAATATTTCGTGGTGTTATATAATTTTTGACCCAATCAAGCTTATAATACCCCCAACACATAGTGTTGTAGGGTATAAAAATGTCGGAAATAGACAAATTTTAGAATAAGTTTAGATTTGTTCGAAATTTTCACCATTGGTACGAATTATGGTCTTTAAACGGTCAATGAACCCATCACACGCTGCCCGAAAGTTGCTCTGCGGTATTTTGGAACATTCCCGGCGAAACGCTTGCTGGAGGTGATCGACACTTTGGTATTTTTTAGTGCCAACCTTACTTTCCAAAATACTCCAGACACAATAGTCCAACAAATGGGTATCCGGAGGTTTTGGTGGCCATTGTGCGCTACAAATGAAGCGAGGAACCTCATTTTCTAACCATTCTGGGGTGGAGAGTGCTGAGTGCGATGGTGCTGGGTCCTGTTGTAATGTCCAACGTCTGCGGCCAAAATGTTTGTGGGCCCGAGGCTTTGATCCACCCTCCAGAATATTTTTGCGATAATATTCAGCATTTATTCTGATGCCACGATCGATTAATACGAGCGGAGAGCGACCATCGGCTGTAATGACGGCTCACACCATCACCATAGTCGGCGCTGAAGTTCTGGTGTCCATCCAATGGTGCACATTTTCAGCTGACCTGACCTCTTTGGCAAGTAAACATGAAAATTTTGTTTGTTTACAAACTGCTGGACAACGAATGTTTTCTCATCGAAGAAAACCAAATTCGGCCATTCGTTACTTTCGGCCAAGCGAAGCAACTCTTTAGCTCTTTTGAGTCTTTTTTCTTTCTGTAGCGGTGTCAGTTCTTGCACTTTTTGGAATTTCAATGGCTTTACCCCGTTCTCATTTTTCAATATTTGCCGAATTGAATATTGCAATATGTTCAGCTCACGGGCCATTTTTCGGCCACTGCGACGCGGGTTTCGATCAAGTCGCTTCTTTACTTTTCGAACAATTTCTGCTGATGTTGCTGTTTTCATCCTTAAATTTCCTTGACGTCGAGCTACGCTACCAGTATCTCGGTAACGAGCGATCGTACGAGACACAAAAGATTTATTCACATTTAAATGCTGGGGTGCTCTAACGTTAGCCGCTTGTGGTTTTCCAGCCAAACATAATGAAATCACACTATCACCCTTGAATTCCATCACGAATAACGTTTTTCTGGAAAATTCTCACCAAAATGCTTGTGTTCGCTTGTAAACAATATAGAAATGACAGCAGTCTGAATTTGGTTGCAGTTTTTTCATCTCACTGCGTATATAATAATACATATAGTAGAATAGTAAGGAAACTTCTACACGCAGTAAACCTTCAATATGTCTAAGAGATCTTCCATGCATTTAAGAGCTTTTGTACGCTTGTAAACAATATAATAATCTTAGATTAAATAATCTGAAATTAATCTAATCTAAATTTTAAAAGCCATAAAAATATCATTTTTACTTTCCTTAGTGCATACAACAAATAGACATGAGTTACCAAATTTAAATTAATATTGTGTGAGGAAATATTAAATATACACAAAAATGTTTTCCACTTTTTTCTCCCATCGACCCTAAGATTTATGTAAAGAATCCTTAATTCGAACAATTTAACTCACCAAATGTCCACCTCGCAAACACTCTCACATTAATATAAATGCCAATTTTTTACATGCACATACATTGTTATGTGAAGTATCTATATTTAAATTACAATAATATAAATATAAACATATATACGTATGCATATATTGTCATATACACCATACATAAATTGACATTTAAAGATATCTTCTTTTATTTGCGATTCGAAAATGTAGCTCTCTTTTTTGTCAAATCGAAATTACATTTCAATTAAATGTTGTTAAAGGTGATGGTGTTGTATTACAAAAATATATATGTATTTCCATGTATATGTGAAGGTTGTTCTGTTCTCTTTTTTGATGGCTGTGTTGTGTTGCATAGCGTATTAAAGTAATCTATTTGTACATTGGTTATCAACAACAAACCATTGTCGAGGTGCCGAACAGAGATGAAAGAAAAAAATCAATTAATATCCATCGTTATGTGGATAATTCCAGAGACGTCACAAAAGGTTTTGGGGAGTTCTTATCATACCCTCCACCATACTATGGGGGATATATTAATTTTGTCATTCCGTTTGTAACTCCTCGAAATACTCATGTCAGACCCAACCAATGTATATATATTCTTGATCAGCGTAAAATTTAAGACGCTGTCTGTCTGTTGTAATCACGCTATCTTTCGAACAAATTGAGATAGATGGCTAAAATTTTGCACACATTTATATTTTGCCAGTAGGCAGGTTAAGTTCGTAAATGGGCCATGTAGGTCCACGTTTTCATATAGCCCCCATATAACGGTACCTCCTTATATTCGGTATTTTGATGATTTTAGCGACATTATTCACTGGAATTGTTTCAAATTTGGTATTTGAAGTTCGTAATGGATACTACAGTCTAAGTCAAAAAATGAGCCATGTAGGTCCACGTCTTCATATAGCCCCGATATAACGGTACCCCCCGATATTTGGTATTTTGATGATTTTAACGACATTATTTACCGGAATCGTTTCAAATTTGGTATTTGAAGTTCGTAATAGATACATCCGCATAAAACAGAAAATGGGCCATGTAGGTCAAAGTCTTCGTATAGCCCCCATGTAACGGTACCCCCCGATATTCGGTATTTTGATCATTTTAGCGACATTATTAATCGGAATTGTTCAAAATTTGGTATTTGAAGTTCGCAATGGATACTACAGCCTAAGACAGAAAATTGTCTGTGCAGATCCACGTCTCCGTATAGCCCCCATATAACGGTACCTCCCTATATTCGGTATTTGGTGATTTTAGCGTCTTTATTCACCAAAATGTTTTCAAATTACGCATTTAGAGTTCGTAATGGAAACTCCAGTCTGTGACAGAAAATTGTTTATGCAGGTCCATATACATATAACGTTACCTGCCTATAATTGGTATTTCGATGATTTTACGGCATTATTCACCGGAGGATTTCAAACTTCGTCTCGGCTGAACTTACTGCTTTTTTATACCCTCCACCATACTATGGAGGGTATATTAATTTTGTCATTCCGTTTGTAACTCCTCGAAATACTCATGTCAGACCCAACAAAGTATATATATTCTTGATCAGCGTAAAATTCTAAGTCAATTTAACGATGTCCGTCTGTCTGTCTGTTGTAATCACGCTATCTTTCGAACGAATTGCGATGCAAGGCTAAAATTTTGCACACATGTTTATTTTTACAGTAGGCAGGTTATGTTCGTAAATGGGCCATGTAGGTCCACGTTTTCATATAGCCCCCATATAACGGTACCTCCCGATATTCGGTATTTTGATGATTTTAGGAACCTTTTTCCCGGAAGTAATTTAAAATTTGGTATTTGAAGTTCAAAATGGATACTACACCCTAAGACAGAAAATTGTCTGTGCAGGTCCACGTCTTCGTATAGCCCCTATATAACGGTACCTCCCGATATTCGGTATTTTAATGATTTTAGCGACATTATTCACCAGAATTGTTTCAAATTTGGTATTTGAAGTTCGTTTTGGGAACTACAATCTGTGACAGAAAATAGTCTATGCGGGTCCGGGTCTTCTTATAGGCCCCATATATCAGTACTTCCCTATATTCGGTATTTTGACGATTTTAGGTACAATACCCACCGAAATTGTTTGAGGTGTGGTATTTGAAGTTCGTAATGGATGCTACAGCCTGTGACAGAAAATTGTCTATGCTGGTCCAGGTCTTCGCACAGCTCCGATATAACCGTACCTCCCTATATACAATATTTTGATGATTTTAGCTACATTATTCACCGTTATTTCAAATTTTGAATTTGAATATGGTAATGGCTTATGACAAACGATGCCTATGTATGTCCACGTCGTATAGACACCAATATAACGCCTATATTCGGTATTTTTAAAATTTTAACAGAATTTGTTAAGGATTTTATTTTTTGAAAATGTCCAAATTCGTTGCAAATGGTGGAGGAAATTAAAAGTTCGGGCCGGCCGAACTTACTGCTTTTTAACTTGTTTTTTTTTTTTTCTGAAGTCCAACTTATGAGGGGCTTTACATGCGGTTGACCTTTTTTTCTATTTAAATGGAAAAATAAGTTTATTCAAATTTGAAACGTGATGTCTTGTAAATGTAAATTAAGTTTTAGAATTGTTGTCGATTTGTGACAGTAAATGATGAAGTCACACTCTCACACTCTCGCACACACATACATACTCAACTTCAATTGTGTGAAATCTATTTATTGGGAACTTTCATCAGATATGTGACATTTTTGAAAAAGAAAAGTTATCAATGTTAAATAATTGACACAGGAATAGTTTATTTTCGTTTTTACGAAGTTTCAGTTTTTTAAAAATATTTTAAGGTATACAGTTATAACTACGACAAATAAAGTCGGGCAAGGCCGACTATATGATACCCTACACCACTATGCATATTTAGTACGGCCCCCGTAACAAAATAATTTATTTGAAGTAGACCATACCATCAAACAAACTCAAAACATTCAAAGACTCACACAAATACAAACAAAAAGAAACTGTTTTACTCCTCATCCTTTATATACGATTGCTACTGAATCGATTTAAAAAGAAAACACACAACGAAAAAACTGAATTCTTAAAATAGAGTAACATATCTTCTCCAATATTTGGCTTGTCTGTTTCGGCTATTTTTGGCAGGCATAAAAATTTGGTATTTTTTCAACACCGGCTTCTGTAGATGGCTCAAATAGATCTATAAGTGAACTCCGGAAAAAATTGTATAATTACATTTCTGAGTCATTATAATTTTGCAAAGAACAAGAAATGTACCAATATTTTGAAGTGAAAATGTATTTTTAAATAAGACCTAAAATTGATGCCAGATTTGCTAGCAAAACTTGTCGCAGAGAAAAACAATGGTCACAAATAGATTATTGGAAAAATATTGGTATATTTTTTGTTTTTGTCTTAAGCCCGCCTCTTAACAATGGTAGAAGATTTGAGAAAAAAATATATAAATTTAAACTAATATTATTTTTACAAAAATAGAAAAATAAATGGATATTGGGCAAGTATTTATGTTCTGTAGAAAAAATTACTAACCAATGATGTTTCGATTATTTATACTTTCAGCCACATGGGTACAGAGGGTATATAGAGGGTTGCCCATATTCGACGGACCCATCTGGCAACGCCATAACTTTTGACAGAGATGTCACATCGCTTAATGACATACCGCGTTTGAAGTGTCAGTCCAAGCAGATTTTTACCATGAAGCAACAGAAGAAGTCAACTGTGAAAACTCAACGTGCTTTTAAAACATTAAAAAATGTGAGAAGTGCGCCTTCTAAGAACACCATTAATAGTTTATACGAACAATTTTCGACTGGTAGGGCTCTTTCTAATCCGAAGAGGCCATATAAAAGTCGACAAAGGCGATCGGCCGAGAATATCGCTGCCGTACGAGTGTTGAGAGGTCCCCAAGAACATCCCAAAAACGCCGTTCTCAGCAGTTGGGCATAGCTCGGTCCACTTTACAATGGATTATTCGCATTGATTTGCATTTGTTTCCGTACAAAATTCAATTGACACAAAGAATGTTGCCTGCGGACAAGCCTCGTCGATTGGAATGGGCCCAAAGGTCCGTCGAATATGGGCAATCCTGTATTATCTGATACGGTCAAAACGTGTCTCATCGAAGTATCAGTCATAGACCAGTTGTCTTTTTGAAACAAATCTGTTTCAGGACATTTGAAGTCGATCTAGGGGTGTCTTCAAATTTCTTATATGCTTATATCTATATCAACTCTAGATCTTCTAAAAAAGCTGACCACTCCTTCCACAAAGAGGTAAACATTTTGAATGAACGCAAAAAATGTCGTCATACCCTGCCCGAATGTTGCTCCGTGGTATTTTGGCCCATTCCCGGCGAATCGCTTGCTTGAGGTGATCGACACTTTGGTATTTTTTAGCGCCAACCTTGCTTTCCAAAATACTCCAGACACAATAGTCAAACGAATTGGTATCCGGAGATTTTGGTGGCCATTGTGCGCTGGAAATGAAGCGAGGAACCTAATTTTGTAACCATTCTTGGATGGCGCGTGCTGAGTGCGATGGTGCTGACTCCTGTTGGAATGTCCAAGGTCTGCTACCAAAATGTGTGCGTGACCAAGGCTTTAATACAACCTTCAGTATATTTTTGCGATAATATTCGGCATTTATTCTGATGCCACAGTCGATTAATACGAGCAGAGAGTGGCCGTCGCTTGAGTTCTGGTGGCCAACCGAATGAGCATATTTTCAGCTGACCCTTTTGGCAAGTAAACACTATCATTTTGTTTGTTTACAAGCTGCTGGACAACGAATGTTCTCTCATCGGAGAAAACCAAATTCGGCAGTTCACCACTTTCGGCCATGCGAACCAACTCTTTAGCTATTTGAGTCTATTTTTATTCTGATGCCACGGTCGATTAATACGAGCGAAGAGCGACCATCGGCTGTTATGGCGACCCACACCTTTACCATGGCAGGCGCTTGAGTTCTGGTGGCCAACCGAAGGTGCACTTTTTCAGCTGACCTCTTTGGCAAGTAAACACGATTATTTTGTTTGTCTACAAACTGCTGGACAACGAATGTTTTATCATCCGAGAAAACCAAATTCGGCAGTTCACCACTTTCGGCCAAGCCAAGCAACTCTGTAGCTCTTTTGAGTCTATTTTCTTTCTGTCGCGGTGTAAGTTCTTGTAGTTTTTGGAATTGCAATGGCTTTAACTCGAACTCATTTTTTAATATTTGCTGAATGGAATATTGCGATATATTCAACTCCCGAGTCATTTTTCGGCCACTGCGACGCGGGTTTCGATCAAGTCGCATTTTTACTTTTCTGCCTATGTTTCTGTTTTCTTCAGTTCACTTCGTTGACGCTACTAGTATCACGGTAACGAGAAATGGTACAAGACACAAAAGATTTATTCACATTTAAATGCTGGAGTGCTCTAACTATAGCCACTTGTGGTTTTCCAGCCAAGTATAAAGAAATTTTGATACTCACATTACCCTTGGCCAAAGCCTTTCCAAGAGAGAAATAGGGTAAAATAAAAGTTCTAAATTTCAATATTTTCGGTCGATTTCATTATTATTTATACCTTGATCCTAAGCTCATATCGTCAAATATTTTTAGTCTTCTTAAATGATCCTCCGATTAGCTTAAGGCCTTCCTAACTATCTACATAAAATTTAGCATTCAGATTAATGCTATGTGACAAATCCCTCCTGCTTCATCTATTACCAACGAAAGTCGTAGAATGCTTGAAACAAAAGCTTCCATACATCCCATATCGATGTAAATGCACACAGGACAAAGACATTAATTTATATCTTTTTTCATAGTTATTGGTCATAGTTTTATCCACAATAACCTTCATTAAATTAGTTGCTATTATTCGAACCATCCTATTATAACCACAAATTACAATTCATTTGATTACACAATGTTTTCAACAGCAATATACACATACACATATGCATATATGTACAATATGTATATGTTGAATATAGACCTACAAGGGACAGTTTGCCATTCATTTTTTGGCTCAGCTCTCTGTTCCCCATATTCTCATTCTTCTCATCACCCAACCAATCCAACACCTTAAGCGGCTGCCGTTGGTGATGCTTGGTTTTTGGTCCGCATAGATCCTTATTTTGGGGAGGATTTTCCTAGAATTTATGGTAAATTGAGTCATAATACAATTATACACCTGTCGTATGGAACTGGGAACTTATCTTATTTTAGTTGTGCCACACACACACATATACAAGCTTTTAAACAATATAAATAAATAAGGATGTCTGTGTGTGTGTGTGTGAGTGCGGATATTTGGCTTATATCCGGTATAACAACAAAACATGATAAGCAAATTAAATTGCAACAAAAACATGAATGTAATACCCTGTATTGTTCTAGGATAATGATGATGGCACGTGTGTGTGGATTTTCAGGGTAACTTCCTTCCTTCCAATAGCTGAAGGTCATCTCCGATAGTGTTTTGTGTGATAGTTCGATATAGTTAGCATAAAAAGGCTTAGGGCAGGATAACACAAATCAATGGCTAAAAATTGTGTTGGTGAATATTTTTGAAAATTGAAGAATAAGTTAGATTTTATGGAATTTAAATATATTCCAAATAAACAACAAAGTTTTCAAAAAGTCCCCCCCATTAAATTCCAACACCAATTCACAATTTCGACTTTTTAAATATTTTATGAAGTTTTTCCTTTTTTCTTCTTCTTTAGGAACTTTATTAAGAATTCTTTTTCTTATTATTTTATTGCAATTTATATCTTTCCACACCAACGAGAAATACAAACATATATCAATTGTGGAGGCAGGAAAAAACCCCTTTGAAACAAACCTAGAGCCAAGACAGAGAAAAAACATCGTAGAATAAAGACTTTCTGGAAGTAACGCCAAACAGGCGTTTATGTGTGTTTAACTTTTGACATTTGACAGACCGAGAACAAAACGTTTTTCTTGGTTTTTTCCCCAAACGTCTTTTATTTTTTTATTCGCTGTCTTCTGTTTCTTACTGGTGTGGTACTAATGAACCCTTTTTCGTTTTCAGCGACTGACAGTCGTAAGAATCCCCGAAAAAAATAATAAGGATATAAAGACCAAGTCACCAGCCAGCCAGCTTCATAAAACAAATTGGAATTGAAAAGAAATTCGACCACACCACACTATGATGATAAAGTAGTGGTGGCACTGGCTAGCAAAGTTTATCTTTCATCGGCTTTTTTTTTTTTTTTTTGCTCCCTTTTGGTTGGCCTCTTTCGCATTGTCGATTTGGGGGGAGAAAGGGGAAAGGATATGCTAGCCGGGTGTCTTAAAATACGAAGACTTGTCAAATGCACAATTCCATTACAAAATTTATTATGTTCGGTGTGAGTGTGAAAAGGGACGATATTTCACAATTTTCTCGTTTGGCCCCTTTTTTATTTTCATAAATTTATTGTATTTCGGTTTGTTTCTTATTAATTTTTAATGGCCCAAAGTTTAACATAAATTATCACATTTAACTGTCAAAGAATGGGAGAGGAGCATCAGAGATGAAAGAGGAGGCGAAAATTTCAATAGAGAATTGGAAGGTTAGAGATAAAGGAAGAGCTTAAAATATGTAGTCAATGCACAAAAGACTTTAAAAAAATTGTATATTCATAGAAGAGCTCCCATGAATGACAGAGCTTTATGAGAGCTTTACATTAATTATTCTATTCATTGGGTATCCCTGGAAAAGCTTGGATAGGACTTTTAATCCTAGAAGAGTTTTAAAATAGGGAGAAGCTTAAAAAGATCTTCCAGAATAGTTTATAAAGGTATTCTGGCAATATAAGAGCTACAAATATTCTTCTATTCATAAAAAAGCTTTCTATTTAGAGGAACGTTAACATTTATTGCATTCAGTGAAAAGCTTAAATAAGGCAATTATTCCTAGAGGAGCTTTAAAAGTTTTTATATCCAAAGGAAAGGTCTTATATTAATACAAAGCTTAAAAAGGACATATTTCGATAAAAGCTCTTTAATCTTCTATACATAGAGGAGATTTAAAAGATCTTTCGTACATGACTGTCTGTCATGCATAAAATGGGTATTCTTTTCATAAAAGAGCTTATTATTCCAGTGACAGATCATTATGTTGTTTACAAGGGTACGCAAGCATTTTGGTGAGCAAATACGAGAAAAAAAGTTATTCGTGGCGGAATTCGAGCGTGATAGTGTGATTTCTTTGTATTTGGTTGGAAAACAACAAGTGGCTGTTGTTAGAGCCCTCCAGCATTTAAATGTGAATAAATTCTTTATGTCTCGTACCATCGCTCATTACCGTGATACTGGTAGCGTAGCCCGACAATAAGGAAGTGGACGGAAAAAAAACAGCAACATCAGCAGAAATGGTTTGAAAAATAAAGAATATTGTAGAGAAAATATTCTGGAGGGTGTATTAAAGCCTTGGGCACGCAAACATTTTGGCTGCAGACCTTGGACATTGAAACATGACTCAGCACGCGCCACCCAAAAATGGTTACAATATGAGGTTCCTCGCTTCATTTCCGGTGCACAATGGTCACCGGAATCTCCGGATTCCAATCCGTTGGACCATTGCCTCTGGAGTATTTTGGAAAGCAAAGTTGGCACTAAAAATGCCAAAGTGTCGATCACCTCAAGCAAGGCTTCGCCGGGAATGGTCCAAAATACCGCGGAGTAACACTCGGCGTATGACGGTTTCATTGGCCATTTTAAGGCCATAATTCGTGCCAAAGGTTACCAATTCGAACAAGTCTAAACTTATTCTAAAAATTTATGCTATTTCCGACTTGTTTGCTTTCTTTTCAATAAAATTAAAAAAAAAATGTAAAAATTATGACGTTTGACTTTGTTGCAGTTTTTATCTTACCCTGTAGAAGAGCTTTAAACGCTCTTCTGTCCATGGAAATAGCTTTAATACCCTTCTATTCACAAAGTAGCTTCCTTCATCCTTAGAAGAACTTAAGATAAATAGAACAATGTTTTTCTATTAACATAAAAGCTTTAAACGATCTTCCGTTCAAAGAAAAGCTTTTGATGCTTCCACACATGGAAGGGCTTTAAATTTTATTTTATTCCTGGAAGACTCTTAAACTTTCATATATGTATACAATAAATACTTGTGCTCCTAAAGCTCTTCCATCCATAAAAGAGCTTTGGATGCTCCCCTATACATAGGAACACTTTAAGTACGCTTTTATTACTAGAAAACCTTCAAATGTTATGCTATCCCTTAAGTTTTAGATACTCTTCTATATTTTGAAACAACTTCAAATGCTATTTTATCCATGAAATGATTTTTTTTAAATGTCCTTACATTCCCACAAGAGCTTTACTTACCTTATATTCAGGGAGGAAATTTTCAGCGATCTTCTTTTCATGGAAGAGCTTTGTGCATTTTGACCGTCTACGGGGCACTTTTAATGCTCGTCGATCTGCACAAGAAATTTTAAGTCCTTCTATCAGTACATTTTAACTGTTTGTTATGCTCAAATAATAGAAAATATGGAAGAGTTTTTAATGCTATTTTATCCAAAGAAGAGCTTTTAATATTTTTATGTCCACAGAACAGCTTTCAAGATTTTCAAAAATGTTTCTGTTGATAAAAGGTTTCCAATTCTTTTCTATTCTATAGAAGATCTCTCCCTGGTCTTCAAACGTTCAAACGCTCAAACACGAGCACTTCAAGATCTCCTATACACAGAAAATCGGCAGAAGTTTCTGTGAACCCGCGAAAACCTACTTATCATCGTTATCTGCACAAGACCTTCTCCTCCATGGAAATCCTCTTAAAGGCATTTTACTATGTATGTTAAAAGTTCTATCCCATTCAAACATCCATTTGGGGTCTCTCATTAGAATTAAACACCCCTTAAAGGCCTCCTATTGCATAAGGGACCTGTTAAAGTTCTTCCTCCATACATTATTTTTATACCCTCCACCATACTATGGAGGGTATATTAATTTTGTCATTCCGTTTGTAACTCCTCGAAATACTCATGTCAGACCTTGATCAGCGTAAAATTCTAAGACGATTTAGCCATGTCCGTCTGTCTGTCTGTCTGTTGCAATCACGCTATCTTTCGAACAAATTGAGATAGAAGGCTAAAATTTTGCACACATGTATATTTTGCCAGTACCTGCCTACTGGCCAAGTAGGTCCAAGTTATCACATAGCCCCCATATAACGGTACCTCCCGATATTCGGTATTTTGATGATTTTAGCGACATTATCCACCGGAATTGTTTCAAATTTGGCATTTGATTCCGGGATTGATTCAAATTTCGCATGTGAAGTTCGTAATGGATACTTCAGCCTATGCCAGAAAATTGTCTGTGCAGGTCCACGTCGTCGTATAGGCATTCGGTATTTTTAAGATTTTAACAGAATTTTTAACGGTTTTTTTTTTTGTTTATTTATTTATTTATTTTTTTATTGTTTTTATTTTATTTTATTTTTTTTTTTTTTTTTTTTGTGGAAATTGTCAAATTTGTACCAAATGGTGGAGGGTATTAAAAGTTCGGCCCGGTCGAACTAACAGCTTTTTTACTTGTTCCACCTACATTTCTTTTACACTCTGCAAATTACTTCCCTTTCCCTGTGAGCGCCAAAAATTTGTATTAACAGGAAATACCCCCCATTAAGGGATTATGCGGATATTTCGCTGTCGCCAAGGCTAAATTGGCAAAAAGGAAAAAACATGAGCTCAATTTTCATTGTCATATTGTGACAAACTGCCTGCCTGTCTGCTTGTCTGTCAGTCAGTTTGACTGAATGTGTTATTTTGTTAACAACGTGTCGCATATTGAGGATTGAAAATGTCTAACACTCTTCAAAGCCAATCTACACATTAATTAGCAACAAATATATATGCCCAGACTCACTTTAAGGGTTTCAGTTGTGTGAAGTGGTGTCTGTTTTATTTTTTTTTTTTTTTCTTGTGTCTGTCAAAATGAAGAAGCGTTTTAAATGTCACTCTTTTTCAAGGAGACTGTTTTTGTGTGTGTCTTTTTCATACCCTACACCACAAGGTGGTCAGGGTATTATGTCTTTGTGCATTTGTTTGTAACAGGCAAAAGGAAATGAGATAGACCCATAGTTCCTTTTGATGATCTGCATAGAATCACATTCTGAGTCGATTTAGGCATGTCCATCCCTCCGTCTGTCCGTCCGTCCGTCCGTCTGTCCATGTATTTTTGTAAACAAAGTACAGGTCGCATTTGTTGTCCCATCCAGATGAAATTTGCACAAATCATTTGTTTGGTCCAAGGACGAACCCTATTGAAATTGGACATAATCGGTCAAAATTTAGATATAGCTCCCATATATATCTTCGTCCGATATGCCTTTTATTGTGCACCAAACGTGTAATATCACTCCGAATTGTATGGAATTTTGCACATACAACCAGATTAGGCCTGAAAATAAGTATGCCAAATTTTATCGAAATCGGTTCAGATATAGCTATAGCTCCCAAATATATTGTTCATCCGATTTGTTATTTTTGTCCTCCGCAGCCGTAATATGCAGTCTGTAACAACAATATTTGGGGAAATATATCAAATACAGTTCAGAAATACATTTGCTAAATTTTATCGAGATCGGTTCAGATTTGGATATAGCTCCATATATAACTTCGTCCGATTTACCTTTTATTGTGCATCTATCGTCTAATATTTGTCCAAATGGCACTTACGACCGAAATGAGTCTAGAAGCTAGTATGTCAAATTTTGTGAAGAATGGTTCAGATATAGCTCCCATGTATACTTTTCCCAAAGACAGTTTTTTTTAAATAATAGTCGTTTTTTTCATTTTTTTTATTTTTATTTAGAAAATACATTTAGGAAATCTTTTACTTACCAGTAACCCAAAAAAACAATTCCGGCTACTGGCTGAAAATAATGTTTTTTCCTTAAATTTGGTGAAAATTACTTTATTTCTTTTTCCAAACGAAAATCCCAAGCAGAAGAAGAAGAGAAACCAAGAAAAAAAAAAAACAAACAACAATTGTAATGATGATTGTATCTCATCTCATCACCCACTGACGTTACGACTAGAGCAGCAAACGACCCAATCATTTATGTATAGATTAGTATAACATGAATTGAAACGAGGGTCTAAATGTCTGAATTCACTTCTACGGGTATGCATACATACACGCACACCACACACACACAATCTCTATCTCTCGCAGTAGTAGTTATGGAATGTAGGCAATTTCTATGAAATTATAGCCATTTTCATGATCAGAGGGGCAGAGAGAGAGCGATGGAAAATATTATGGTTAGTTATACCATTCAATCGAAGAACATTTTGCAAAGAACATCATTTCAAAATTTATGCGAACTGTCGAACATCACATTCATTGGTGTGCTTAGCTTCGACGACGAGGACTACCACTACTACGAGTATATATGTTGTTGTAATAGTAGCTGGTAGCTGGTGGTGGTAGTGAGCAACATCAATCAAAATCAAAGGCAAAGGCACTTTTGACATTAATTTATTCAAAAGGACTCCAAAGTACTAATACTCAGTCAAATTCAGACAAACAACATCAACTCGGGAGGACACAAACACACGCACACATTCGCACGAGAGACACACCGAAAGCAGCCATCCAGTCACCTCCATATTCTCCATAAAACAAAACAAAAATAGATTCATGAGATTTCTAGACCAGTGAGCAGATACTCACACACACACCCTCTCCCTCACAAACCCACATATCGCAACTAGAACTTGAATCCTTGTAAACTGGTTACATATTCAGTTAGGAGTCTAGTATTTTGAGCTGTAGGTGCGTGTATGAATGTGTGTCTTCTGGGTTTACTGTCTGTCTGTCTGTCTATCTATCTATGTGCTTTTCTAGTGGCTAAGGATATCACTAGAGAGCGAAAAAGGATACGAACTGAAGTAACCAAACAAAGCACAGCAAAAAACCTTAAAAATTTGAATATTCCCATTTGCATATGAATTAATGAGTGCTGGTGAGATTGTGAGACAGCAAAACACAAACAACGCAAAGCTTTTGGGGAGGGAATGGGGTGCTGCCACGAGTTGTTGTGTTTGATAGTTATGGAAAGTGTTTAGAATTTTAAAAAAAATTACACAGTATCGGAGCCATAATCGCAAAATTTTAAAGGATATTTTTCAAGAAAAAAACAAAGTCGAACAACTTGATCTATAGGATTGTTTTTGAAGCACCGACAGATTAAACCTGCACGATTCTATTAACAAAAATAATAAGAAACAGAAAAGCTAATATTTTTTCTGACATTCTCCTCAGAAAACGTGGAAATTTTTATACCCTCAATCATATGGTTAAAGAGCGTACGGGTTGTCCATATTCGACGGACCCATCTGGCAACGCCATAACTTTTGACAGCGATGTCACATCGCTTTATGACATACCGCGTTTCAAGCGTCAGTCCAAGCAGATTTTTACCATGAACAAAATACACGCCACGCGAGCGCTCTGAAATAGTTGAAATTTACATTCAACAGAAGAAGTCAATTGTGAAAACTCAACGTGCTTTTAAAACATTAAAAATGTGCGAAGTGCGCTTTCTAAGAACACCATTAAGCGTTTATACGCAAGATTTTCGACTGGTAAGGCTCTTTCTAATCCGAAGAGGCCATATAAAAGTCGACCAAGGCGATCGGCCGAGAATATCGCTGCCGTACGAGCCAGTGTTGAGAGGTCCCCAAGAACATCCCAAAAACGCCGTTCTCCGCAGTCCACTTACAACGGATTATTCGCATTGATTTGCATTTGTTCCCGTACAAAATTCAATTGACGCAAAGAATGTTGCCTGCGGACAAGCCTCGTCGATTGGAATGGGCCCAAAGAGTCATGGGTCCGTCGAATATGGGCAACCCTGTATATATCATTTGATGCGGCCGTGTCTCATTTGAAGGTGTCTCTCCGAAATATCAGTTTTAGACCCTACGTCTTCTTGGACAAAATTCGTCTCAGGGTATTTGGAGTCAATCTAGGTGTGTTCGTCTGTCCATCCGTCTATCTGTCTGGCTGCTGTGCACGGTAACTCTCAAAGAGGGTATTCGATTTAGTCCAAACTTGTAATATCTTAATATGATTACCAAACTTAGATCGAGTTCCCAAATATTGCCCATTTCATATTTCTTCAATCCTTCTGGTCCCACTTCCACAACGGGTCAAAATTTTTGAATAACCTTGGAGCTCATAAAACGTTAAATCATCATCAGGAACCTTTAAAACTTGGCAAATCGCAATATTTCTACAACCCAAGTTTTTCTGAGAAGAAGGGATCCTTCAAAAAGTGTCAAAATTATGAATAACCAAGAATCTCATAAAACGCGAATTGAACATCCCATTTTTTTAAACTTCGCACTTTCCAATAATGATATTCCCACAAGTTTTGGTGTGAAGAAGAAGAAAAATCGGGTAATCCCCCACAAAGGGGATCAAAATTTTGAATAATTATATATCCCATAAAACACGAGAGAATCAGATGCTTATTTCTCTTCAAATTGATTCCAGTGATAGCTGATTTTATTGCAAAAGCATTTTGGTGAAAATTTTCCAGAAAATAAGTTGTTCGTGATGGAATTCAAGCGTGATAGTGTGATTTCTTTATATTTGGCTGGAAAACCACAAGTGGCTATCGTTAGGGCACTCCAGCATTTAAATGTGAATTTATCTTTTGTGTCTCGCACCATCGCTCGTTACCGTGATACTGGAAGCGTAGCCAGACGTCATGGAAGTGCACGGAAGAAAACAACAACATCAGCGGAAATGGTTCGAAAAGTAAAGACTTGCTCGAAACCCGCGTCACAGTGGCAGTAAAAAGGCTCGTGAGCTGAACCTATCGCAATCTTCCATTCGGCAAATATTGAAAAATCAGCTCGGGGTAAAGTCATTGAAATTCAAAAAAGTGCAAGAACTTATACTGCGACAGAGAGAAAAAAGACTCAAAAGAGCTAAAGAGTTGATTCGATTGGCTGAAAGTGGTGAACTGCCGAATTTGGTTTTCTCCGATGAGAAAACATTCGTTGTAAACAAAATAAAAATGATCGTATTCACTTGCCAAAGAGGTCAGCTGAAAAAGCACCTGCCATGGTTATGGTGTGGGCCGCCAGAACAACCGATGGTCGGTCGTATTAATCGACTGTGGCATCAGAATAAATGGCGAATATTATGGCGAAAATAATCTGCAGGGTGTAATAAAGCCTTGGCACGCAAACATTTTGGACGCAGACCTTGAACGTTCTAACAGGACTCAGCACTATCGTACTCAGCAAGCGCCAGCCAAGAATGGCTACAAAATGAGGTTCCTCGCTTCATTTCCAGCGCACAATCTCCGGATACCAATCCGTTGGACTATTGCGTCTGGAAAGCAAGGTTGGCACAAAGAAGTACCAAAGTGTCGATCACCTCAAGCAAGCGCTTCCTCGGGAATGGGCCAAAATACCGCAGAGCAAAATTGGGGCAACGTGTGACGGTTTCATTGGCCGTTTGAAGGCCATAATTCGTGCCAAAGGTAACCAATTTGAACAAATCTTAGCTTATTCTTAATTTTGATGTTATTTCCGATATTTTGTGCTTTCGCGAATTAAAATTTAAGAAAAAAATTAAAAAAATTGGCATTTGACTTCGTTGCAGTTTTTTTTATGTCCAAAGAACTGATTTCAAGATGGTAGATATCGCCCCACTCCTTCTGGTTCTTCCCTTTCTTCTAGGAATCTAAATCTTATGGAAGAGGGGGAAAATAACCTCATGTATTTATGATAATTTGCGCTGAAAACTTTCCAAAAGTGTCATCCTTTTTATACCCTCCACCATACTATGGAGGGTATATTAATTTTGTAATTCCGTTTGTAACTCCTCGAAATACTCATGTCAGACCCAACAATGTATATATATTCTTGATCAGCGTAAAATTCTAAGACGATTTAGCCATGTCCGTCTGTCTGTCTGTCTGTAATCACGCTATCTTTCGAACAAATTGATATAGAAGGCTAAAATTTAGCACACATGTATATTTTGCCAGTAGGCAGGTTAAGTTCGTAAATGGGCCATGTTGGTGCAAGTAATCATATAGCCCCCATATACTGTACCCCCGATATTCGGTATTTTGGTGATTTTAGCGACATTATTTACCGGGATTGTTTCAAATTTCGCAAGTGAAATTCGCAATGGATACTTCAGCCCATGTCAGAAAATTATCTGTGCAGGTCCACGTCTTCGTATAGCCCCCATATAACGGTACCCCCATATTCGGTATTTTTATGATTTTAGCTACATTATGAACAGATTTTTCTTCAAGTTTCGCATTTAAATATTGTAATAACTTATGACAAAAGTTGCCTATGCAGGTCCAAGTCGTCGTAAAGGCGTTCGGTATTTTAAGATTTTAACAGAATTTTTAACGGATTTTATTTTATTTCATTTTTTTTTTTTTTTTTTTTTTTTTTTGGAAATTGCCAAATTTATACCAAATGGTGGAGGGCATTAAAAGTTCGGCCCGGCTGAACTTACATCTTCTTTACTTGTTCAACTCCACTCTCTACTATTCTGCAGATTTTCCACCTAATTATTGCAAAATTTAACTTTTTCGCACAGTGTAATTATCATTGTGGTTATCGTATAAAAATTTCATGATTTCCGAACACTATGAAAATCCCATTATTTCGACCAACGATTGGTTGTCAAAAATCTCCATTCATTCTCTTACTCTCGAAATGACAATTTCATTTTTTTGGTTTTCAATAAATATGACTAAAATCACAATGTAACGAGAACTCATAACCTTTCAAGTGACTGTTGGCTTCAAATGACAACTTGCCATCGGGCTGGCTGCATGCAGTGTGATACCAACAAGAATGTCAATTTTTGTCGAAAGAAATATTTTGGATTATCTCGAATATCGACAAAATGGCAAAAGCAAAGACAATGGCAGGCAATCCCATCACCTAAAATGGCACATAGAGCTTTAATGCCGGAAAGAATGGCTATGGATTTGAGGCAACAAGGAATCACAGAGAGAGATATCTTGACTCACGTTGAGAGCAATTAGAAAAAAAAATACAGTTTCTATGCTGTGCGCAAAATATATTTTGGAGAAATTTAAATACATTGAGGGAGGGGATGGCAGTGTTTATTTAAAGTGCCAAAGGAAATTATTTAAAAGACACACAAGTATGTATATTACAATATTTGCAACGGCTTTAAGGTTCCGTTAGATTGAAGACACACAGCCACCCATTTTGAGAAACCGTTAGCCATTTAGAAATTCATTTTCTAGGATTTGAATTGGAATTTTTGTTTGTGTGCGTAAGTGTGCTAACGTTGGGAAGCTGCTGCAAATGTATTTGTGTGTTAATGTCATTGCATGTCTGTATGCCTATAACTGGAATGGAGTGGAATGTCGACTTGAAACAGCACAAGCTTATAATATGACCACATTAAAAGCTTTAGAGCAACTTAAACCACACTTATTCAAACACACACACATACACCAATTTCAATGCGTCTCTTTGATCTTATATGTATCTATCTACGTATGTGTGTGCTTTTGAAAGTTAGTCATTTCTGTGCATATGTACTAAAATTATATGTATATATAAATATATTCTTTTGATATCCACTATATCACACACTTATATTTAGTTAGATATGGTCAATAAAGTAGCAGGACAAAATTATAACTGAAGTTGCCAGGATGAGGAGGCATCTTTCATAGGAGAATAAATATAGTGGGCGGCCCTTTAATCAGATCCAGGCAAATGCAGACCGCACCCTTCAATGAAAATCATTCTCCCTCCACACACAGTATCAGAAAGCGATGGGAGAACATAATTCTCTGCAATGTTTTAATAGGCCACTTACAAAAATATTCAAGATTTTGGAAATTATTTGATATAGTTTTTCAAAATATCGAATTATCACTCACACACATAGGTTTGAATAACTCTACAGGTCTCCTGGCTATACAGGTTGAGATGAAAAAACTGCAACCAACTACAGACTGCTGTCATTATAAGTCATTTGTCCGGACAGCTGTTAAAATTATTCCTAGTGGACAGCTGATTATATTTTTTACAAGCGTGCAAATGCATTTTGGTTAGAATTTTTCAGAAAAAAAGTGATGCGTGATATAATTAAAGCTTGATAGTGTAATTTCTTTATTTTTGGCTGGAAAAACACAAGTGGCTATCATTACAGCACTCCAGCATCTAAATGTGAATAAATCTTTTGTGTCTCGTACCACCGCTCGTTACCGTGATACACGTAGCGTAGCCGTCGTCAAAGAAGTGGACCGGAAGAAAACAGCAAACAACAACAGCAGAAATGGTTCGAAAAGTAAAGAAGCGACCTGATTCGAAACCCGCGTCACAGTGATCGAAAAATGGCTCGTGAGCTGAACCTATCGCAATATTCCATTTGTCAAATATTGAAAAATAAGCTCAGGGTAAAGCCATTGAAAGTCCAAAAGTGCAAGACTTACACCGCAACAGAAAGAAAATAGACTAAAAAAGAGCAAAAGAGTTGCTTCGCTTGGCCGAAAGTGGTGAACTGCCGAATTTGGTTTTATACGATGAGAAAACATTCGTTGTCCAGCAGTTTGTAAACAAACAAAATGATCGTGTTTACTTGCCAAAAAGGTCAGCTGAAAATGTGCACCTTTGGTTTGCCACCAGAACTCAAGCAATGGTGTGGGCCACCATAACAGCTGATGGTCGCTCTCCGCTCGTATTAATCGACCGTGGCATCAGAATAAATGCCGAATATGGTCGCAGAAATATTCTGGAGGGTGTACTAAAGCCTTGGGCACGCAAACATTTTGGCCGCAGACCTTGGACATTCCAACAGGACTCAGCA
Organism: Musca domestica; assembly: GCF_030504385.1. NCBI lineage: Eukaryota > Metazoa > Arthropoda > Insecta > Diptera > Muscidae > Musca > Musca domestica. Next base: position 606,162 of record NW_026712370.1, read on the forward strand.
CTATCGCACTCAGCACGCGCCACCCAAAAATGGTTACAAGAATGAGGTTCCCCACTTCATTTCCAGCGCACAATAGCCACCAAAATCTCCGGATACCAATCCGTTGGACTATTGTGTCTGGAGTGTTTTGGAACGCAAGGTTGACACTAAAAAATACCAAAGTGGCGAGCACCTCAAGCAAGGTCTTCGTCGGGCCAAAATAACGCAGAGCAACATTCGGGCAGCGTGTGACGTTTTCATTGGTCATAATTCGTACCAAAGGTGACTAATTCGAACAAATCTAAACTTATTCTAAAAATTGATGATATTTTCGATATTTTTATACCTTGGAAACGAGGGTATATTAACTTTGTCATTCCGTTTGTAACATTCTTAAATATTCGTCTTAGACCCCAGAAAGTATATATATTCATAATCAGCATAAAATTCTAAGTCGATTTAACGATGTCCGTTTGTCTGTCTGTCCGTCTGTCAGTCTGTCTGTTGAAATCACCGATACAGCCCACATTATTTTGACGTAGAGCGCCAAAATTTAGTAGAGCAATTTGCATTGTGTCTAGGATGGGTTGGTATTGAAAATGAGATATATCGGTCCCACGTTCTGGTATAGTCCACATATAACAGTTACCTCCCGATATTCGGTATTTTGATGATTTATGCCACATTTTTTCACGGATTTGTCTGAAAATTTATATTTGTAGGTCATAACGGGTCCCTGAGCGTGTGGCAAACATTGCATGTATAGGTCACGTGTGGTATAGCCCCCATATAAAGGTACCTCTCGATATTCGGTATTTGATGATTTATGCCACATTTTTTCACGGATTGTCTGATAAATTGGTATTGTAGGTCATAATGGGTCCCGATAGTGTGGCAAAACATTGCATGTATAGGTCCACGTTGTGGTATAGCCCCATATAACGGTACCTTCCGATATTCGGTATTTTGATGTTTTTGCCACATTTTTTCACTGATTTGTCTAAAAATTAGTATTTGAGGTCATAATGGGTCCTAGTTCGTGTGGCGACAACATTGTAATTATAGGTCCACGTTTTGGTATAGCCCCATATAACGGTACCTCATGATATTTGGCATTTTAATGGCTTTTGTCATATTTCTTTTAATGTTTCTTTTACCCTAAGGTGGAGGGTATTAAAAGTTTGGCCCGGCCGAACTTTATGTTTTTTTACTTGTTTGCTTTCATTTAATAAATTTAAAAAAAAATGTAAAAATTATGGCGTTTGACTTTGTTGCATTTTTTTATCTCACCCTGCAAAAGAGCTATCTTTTAACGATACAAGATATGTTCATTTCATCTGGCCATAGAAGCTGTAAAAGTACTTATATTAGGAAAATATTTTCTTTTATAAAAATTCCATGTGTCTGTCATTAAAGGACTTTAAAAATATTCATTAGAAATGGTTTGGGATTGTCCCTAAAAATATTCCTTAAAAGTCCAAGTTTGTGGATGTAAGTATCTCCCAGTGTTTTCTTTAAAAACCTTTTAAGTGTTTTTAGAATCAATGTATTTCTCCACATGTTCGGCTGTGATGTTCTTTTTCTTTGTTTAAAAAAAAAACTATGCCCCTGAAATACCAGTCTAGTTTGGTTCCTGGACATTTCAAAGCAAATCTGGCCATTTGAAACTATCTGTTATATCTTGGCACATAATCTTAACGCACACAACCAAATAAACCTCTACTTATGTTTCTACGTAAGTTTGTTGTATGTATAGGATATATAT